>NW_026648502.1:0-53659 GCF_030028045.1 Hippopotamus amphibius kiboko | reverse complement strand
TCGTGGGGAAACCCTGCGTGTGCCAGGGCTCTCCTGTGTGCACAAAATCTCTCCCCAGTGCCTGAGGTGCAGGGAATCCTCTTCGGACACAGAGCCATGTTCTAGCAGAGCTCCCATGCTGGGAGAGCCGCCACTGCCCCGACTGTCCAACTGCCTCAGGAACACACTTCGAGGGAGTGTGGGTCTGGCAGGCAGAACGGCCCGGGGAGGAGCTCGGGCCTTCGGCCTGTGGACAGCTTTCCCACTGCCAAGCCTTGGAGGAGTGCGTGGAGGCTGGGGCCTGCAGCGTTTTCCATCGGAGAGCACTGGGTGCCCAAAGCCTCCCTGTGGCTTCCGAGCCCCTTCCCACCCACACGCCCTTGGCACCCACTCTGTTGCCAGAGGGAAGTCCTGAGCAGGACTCTCGAGCCTGTGCAGCCAGAGTGCCTCCTGCTTGGAAGTGGCCTCTGGAACTCATTTGGAGTGAGGCTTCTCCCATGCTTGTCAGCCAGCACAGGGTGCCATCGCTCCACCAGAGAACACTCTGCTTTGCCTTCAGCCATGGCTCGCCCTGCTGAGCTCTCTCTGCCTCAAGCAGAAACCCCAGTGTGCGTCCAGCCTCCAGAAAGCAGAGTGCCTTTGCCTGAGCACTGCTTTGCTGGGCAGCACCCTGAAGGCCTCCTAGGGCCTTCTCTGCCCTAACCCAGTCGTGCCATTCGGCCCATGCGGGGAGCAACGTTCACCCTTGGCAGGGCTCAGCGTGTGGGCTGTGTGTGGTTTCATGGCTGGGAAAGGGCAGATCCTGAGGCTGGCTGCCCTCCTGTGAATGGGGCCTGGCGGGCAGAGCCGGCATTCCCTGGTGGGGATGGAGGAGATCTGGGGCCTTCAGCTGCATGCACATCCCCTCTCTGGCTGCCCCTCTTGCTTCTTCTCTGCTGCCAAGCCTCTCACACCACACGTGCGTCTCACTGGAAGGAGCAGGCTGCTTGCCATTCTTGGGCAGGGAATCATCCCACAGGCCTCGTTCCCTCGCAGGGGAGCGCACACTGACCCAGAGCCTCCAGGGAGCTGCAGTCTCTCCAGCCACAAAGGCCTGTAGCCGAGTCCATGACGGCCTGTTGCATGGAGGGCTTCTATGGGAGAGGGCCGTGCTTCCCTGGCAGGGGCTCCTTCTCACACTGCTTTCCGTGGGGAAACCCTGCGTGTGCCAGGGCTCTCCTGTGTGCACAAAATCTCTCCCAGTGCCTGAGGTGCAGGGAATCCTCTTCGGACACAGAGCCATGTTCTAGGCAGAGCTCCCATGCTGGGAGAGCCGCCACTGCCCCGACTGTCCAACTGCCTCAGGAACACACTTCGAGGGAGTGTGGGTCTGGCAGGCAGAACAGCCCGAGGGAGGAGCTCGGGCCTTTGGCTGTGGACAGCTTTCCCACTGCCAAGCCTTGGAGGAGTGCGTGAGGCTGGGGCCTGCTAGCGTTTTCCATCGGAGAGCACTGGGTGCCCAAAGCCTCCCCTGTGGCTTCCGAGCCCCTTCCCACCCACACGCCCTTGGCACCCACTCTGTTGCCAGAGGGAAGTCCTGAGCAGGACTCTCGAGCCTGTGCAGCCAGAGTGCCTCCTGCTTGGAAGTGGCCTCTGGAACTCATTTGGAGTGAGGCTTCTCCCATGCTTGTCAGCCAGCACAGGGTGCCATCGCTCCACCAGAGAACACTCTGCTTTGCCTTCAGCCATGGCTCGCCCTGCTGAGCTCTCTCTGCCTCAAGCAGAAACCCCAGTGTGCGTCCAGCTCCAGAAAGCAGAGTGCCTTGCCTGAGCACTGCTTTGCTGGGGCAGCACCCTGAAGGCCTCCTAGGGCCTTCTCTGCCTAACCCAGTCGTGCCATTCGGCCCATGCGGGGAGCAACGTTCACCCTTGGCAGGGCTCAGCGTGTGGGCTGTGTGTGGTTTCATGGCTGGGAAAGGGCAGATCCTGAGGCTGGCTGCCCTCCTGTGAATGGGGCCTGGCGGGCAGAGCCGGCATTCCCTGGTGGGGATGGAGGAGATCTGGGGCCTTCAAGCTGCATGCACATCCCCTCTCTGGCTGCCCCTCTTGCTTCTTCTCTGCTGCCAGCTCTCACACCACACGTGCGTCTCACTGGAAGGAGCAGGCTGCTTGCCATTCTTGGGCAGGGAATCATCCCACACGCCTCGTTTCCTCGCAGGGGAGCGCACACTGACCCAGAGCCTCCAGGGGAGCTGCAGTCTCTCCAGCCACAAAGGCCTGTAGCCGAGTCCATGACGGCCTGTTGCATGGAGGGCTTCTATGGGAGAGGGCCGTGCTTCCCTGGCAGGGGCTCCTTCTCACACTGCTTTCCGTGGGGAAACCCTGCGTGTGCCAGGGCTCTCCTGTGTGCACAAAATCTCTCCCCAGTGCCTGAGGTGCAGGGAATCCTCTTCGGACACAGAGCCATGTTCTAGGCAGAGCTCCCATGCTGGGAGAGCCGCCACTGCCCCGACTGTCCAACTGCCTCAGGAACACACTTCGAGGGAGTGTGGGTCTGGCAGGCAGAACGGCCCGAGGGAGGAGCTCGGGCCTTCGGCTGTGGACAGCTTTCCCACTGCCAAGCCTTGGAGGAGTGCGTGGAGGCTGGGGCCTGCAGCGTTTTCCATCGGAGAGCACTGGGTGCCCAAAAGCCTCCCCTGTGGCTTCCGAGCCCCTTCCCACCCACACACCCTTGGCACCACTCTGTTGCCAGAGGGAAGTCCTGAGCAGGACTCTCGAGCCTGTGCAGCCAGAGTGCCTCCTGCTTGGAAGTGGCCTCTGGAACTCATTTGGAGTGAGGCTTCTCCCATGCTTGTCAGCCAGCACAGGGTGCCATCGCTCCACCAGAGAACACTCTGCTTTGCCTTCAGCCATGCTCGCCCTGCTGAGCTCTCTCTGCCTCAAGCAGAAACCCCAGTGTGCGTCCAGCCTCCAGAAAGCAGAGTGCCTTTGCCTGAGCACTGCTTTGCTGGGGCAGCACCCTGAAGGCCTCCTAGGGCCTTCTCTGCCCTAACCCAGTCGTGCCATTCGGCCCATGCGGGAGCAACGTTCACCCTTGGCAGGGCTCAGCGTGTGGGCTGTGTGTGGTTTCATGGCTGGGAAAGGGCAGATCCTGAGGCTGGCTGCCCTCCTGTGAATGGGGCCTGGCGGGCAGAGCCGGCATTCCTGGTGGGGATGGAGGAGATCTGGGGCCTTCAAGCTGCATGCACATCCCCTCTCTGGCTGCCCCTCTTGCTTCTTCTCTGCTGCCAAGCCTCTCACACCACACGTGCGTCTCACTGGAAGGAGCAGGCTGCTTGCCATTCTTGGGCAGGGAATCATCCCACACGCCTCGTTTCCTCGCAGGGGAGCGCACACTGACCCAGAGCCTCCAGGGAGCTGCAGTCTCTCAGCCACAAAGGCCTGTAGCCGAGTCCATGACGGCCTGTTGCATGGAGGGCTTCTATGGGAGAGGGCCGTGCTTCCCTGGCAGGGGCTCCTTCTCAACACTGCTTTCCGTGGGGAAACCCTGCGTGTGCCAGGGCTCTCCTGTGTGCACAAAATCTCTCCCCAGTGCCTGAGGTGCAGGGAATCCCCTTCGGACACAGAGCCATGTTCTAGGCAGAGCTCCCATGCTGGGAGAGCCGCCACTGCCCCGACTGTCCAACTGCCTCAGGAACACACTTCGAGGGAGTGTGGGTCTGGCAGGCAGAACGGCCCGAGGGAGGAGCTCGGGCCTTCGGCTGTGGACAGCTTTCCCACTGCCAAGCCTTGGAGGAGTGCGTGGAGCTGGGGCCTGCAGCGTTTTCCATCGGAGAGCACTGGGTGCCCAAAGCCTCCCCTGTGGCTTCCGAGCCCCTTCCCACCCACACGCCCTTGGCACCCACTCTGTTGCCAGAGGGAAGTCCTGAGCAGGACTCTCGAGCCTGTGCAGCCAGAGTGCCTCCTGCTTGGAAGTGGCCTCTGGAACTCATTTGGAGTGAGGCTTCTCCATGCTTGTCAGCCAGCACAGGGTGCCATCGCTCCACCAGAGAACACTCTGCTTTGCCTTCAGCCATGGCTCGCCCTGCTGAGCTCTCTCTGCCTCAAGCAGAAACCCCAGTGTGCGTCCAGCCTCCAGAAAGCAGAGTGCCTTTGCCTGAGCACTGCTTTGCTGGGCAGCACCCTGAAGGCCTCCTAGGGCCTTCTCTGCCCTAACCCAGTCGTGCCATTCGGCCCATGCGGGGAGCAACGTTCACCTTGGCAGGGCTCAGCGTGTGGGCTGTGTGTGGTTTCATGGCTGGGAAAGGGCAGATCCTGAGGCTGGCTGCCCTCCTGTGAATGGGGCCTGGCGGGCAGAGCCGGCATTCCCTGGTGGGGATGGAGGAGATCTGGGGGCCTTCAAGCTGCATGCACATCCCCTCTCTGCTGCCCCTCTTGCTTCTTCTCTGCTGCCAAGCCTCTCACACCACACGTGCGTCTCACTGGAAGGAGCAGGCTGCTTGCCATTCTTGGGCAGGGAATCATCCCACACGCCTCGTTTCCTCGCAGGGGAGCGCACACTGACCCAGAGCCTCCAGGGGAGCTGCAGTCTCTCCAGCCACAAAGGCCTGTAGCCGAGTCCATGACGGCCTGTTGCATGGAGGGCTTCTATGGGAGAGGGCCGTGCTTCCCTGGCAGGGGCTCCTTCTCACACTGCTTTCCGTGGGGAAACCCTGCGTGTGCCAGGGCTCTCCTGTGTGCACCAAAATCTCTCCCCAGTGCCTGAGGTGCAGGGAATCCTCTTCGGACACAGAGCCATGTTCTAGCAGAGCTCCCATGCTGGGAGAGCCGCCACTGCCCCGACTGTCCAACTGCCTCAGGAACACACTTCGAGGGAGTGTGGGTCTGGCAGGCAGAACGGCCGAGGGAGGAGCTCGGGCCTTCGGCTGTGGACAGCTTTCCCACTGCCAAGCCTTGGAGGAGTGCGTGGAGGCTGGGGCCTGCAGCGTTTTCCATCGGAGAGCACTGGGTGCCCAAAGCCTCCCCTGTGGCTTCCGAGCCCCTTCCCACCCACACGCCCTTGGCACCCACTCTGTTGCCAGAGGGAAGTCCTGAGCAGGACTCTCGAGCCTGTGCAGCCAGAGTGCCTCCTGCTTGGAAGTGGCCTCTGGAACTCATTTGGAGTGAGGCTTCTCCCATGCTTGTCAGCCAGCACAGGGTGCCATCGCTCCACCAGAGAACACTCTGCTTTGCCTTCAGCCATGGCTCGCCCTGCTGAGCTCTCTCTGCCTCAAGCAGAAACCCCAGTGTGCGTCCAGCCTCCAGAAAGCAGAGTGCCTTTGCCTGAGCACTGCTTTGCTGGGGCAGCACCCTGAAGGCCTCCTAGGGCCTTCTCTGCCCTAACCCAGTCGTGCCATTCGGCCCATGCGGGGAGCAACGTTCACCCTTGGCAGGGCTCAGCGTGTGGGCTGTGTGTGGTTTCATGGCTGGGAAAGGGCAGATCCTGAGGCTGGCTGCCCTCCTGTGAATGGGGCCTGGCGGGCAGAGCCGGCATTCCCTGGTGGGGATGGAGGAGATCTGGGGCCTTCAAGCTGCATGCACATCCCCTCTCTGGCTGCCCTCTTGCTTCTTCTCTGCTGCCAAGCCTCTCACACCACACGTGCGTCTCACTGGAAGGAGCAGGCTGCTTGCCATTCTTGGGCAGGGAATCATCCCACAGGCCTCGTTTCCTCGCAGGGGAGCGCACACTGACCCAGAGCCTCCAGGGGAGCTGCAGTCTCTCCAGCCACAAAGGCCTGTAGCCGAGTCCATGACGGCCTGTTGCATGGAGGGCTTCTATGGGAGAGGGCCGTGCTTCCCTGGCAGGGGCTCCTTCTCACACTGCTTTCCGTGGGGAAACCCTGCGTGTGCCAGGGCTCTCCTGTGTGCACAAAATCTCTCCCCAGTGCCTGAGGTGCAGGGAATCCTCTTCGGACACAGAGCCATGTTCTAGGCAGAGCTCCCATGCTGGGAGAGCCGCCACTGCCCCGACTGTCCAACTGCCTCAGGAACACACTTCGAGGGAGTGTGGGTCTGGCAGGCAGAACAGCCCGAGGGAGGAGCTCGGGCCTTTGGCTGTGGACAGCTTTCCCACTGCCAAGCCTTGGAGGAGTGCGTGGAGGCTGGGGCCTGCAGCGTTTTCCATCGGAGAGCACTGGGTGCCCAAAGCCTCCCCTGTGGCTTCCGAGCCCCTTCCCACCCACACGCCCTTGGCACCCACTCTGTTGCCAGAGGGAAGTCCTGAGCAGGACTCTCGAGCCTGTGCAGCCAGAGTGCCTCCTGCTTGGAAGTGGCCTCTGGAACTCATTTGGAGTGAGGCTTCTCCCATGCTTGTCAGCCAGCACAGGGTGCCATCGCTCCACCAGAGAACACTCTGCTTTGCCTTCAGCCATGGCTCGCCCTGCTGAGCTCTCTCTGCCTCAAGCAGAAACCCCAGTGTGCGTCCAGCCTCCAGAAAGCAGAGTGCCTTTGCCTGAGCACTGCTTTGCTGGGGCAGCACCCTGAAGGCCTCCTAGGGCCTTCTCTGCCCTAACCCAGTCGTGCCATTCGGCCCATGCGGGGAGCAACGTTCACCCTTGGCAGGGCTCAGCGTGTGGGCTGTGTGTGGTTTCATGGCTGGGAAAGGGCAGATCCTGAGGCTGGCTGCCCTCCTGTGAATGGGGCCTGGCGGGCAGAGCCGGCATTCCCTGGTGGGGATGGAGGAGATCTGGGGCCTTCAAGCTGCATGCACATCCCCTCTCTGGCTGCCCCTCTTGCTTCTTCTCTGCTGCCAAGCCTCTCACACCACACGTGCGTCTCACTGGAAGGAGCAGGCTGCTTGCCATTCTTGGGCAGGGAATCATCCCACACGCCTCGTTTCCTCGCAGGGGAGCGCACACTGACCCAGAGCCTCCAGGGGAGCTGCAGTCTCTCCAGCCACAAAGGCCTGTAGCCGAGTCCATGACGGCCTGTTGCATGGAGGGCTTCTATGGGAGAGGGCCGTGCTTCCCTGGCAGGGGCTCCTTCTCACACTGCTTTCCGTGGGGAAACCCTGCGTGTGCCAGGGCTCTCCTGTGTGCACAAAATCTCTCCCCAGTGCCTGAGGTGCAGGGAATCCTCTTCGGACACAGAGCCATGTTCTAGGCAGAGCTCCCATGCTGGGAGAGCCGCCACTGCCCCGACTGTCCAACTGCCTCAGGAACACACTTCGAGGGAGTGTGGGTCTGGCAGGCAGAACGGCCCGAGGGAGGAGCTCGGGCCTTCGGCTGTGGACAGCTTTCCCACTGCCAAGCCTTGGAGGAGTGCGTGGAGGCTGGGGCCTGCAGCGTTTTCCATCGGAGAGCACTGGGTGCCCAAAGCCTCCCCTGTGGCTTCCGAGCCCCTTCCCACCCACACGCCCTTGGCACCCACTCTGTTGCCAGAGGGAAGTCCTGAGCAGGACTCTCGAGCCTGTGCAGCCAGAGTGCCTCCTGCTTGGAAGTGGCCTCTGGAACTCATTTGGAGTGAGGCTTCTCCCATGCTTGTCAGCCAGCACAGGGTGCCATCGCTCCACCAGAGAACACTCTGCTTTGCCTTCAGCCATGGCTCGCCCTGCTGAGCTCTCTCTGCCTCAAGCAGAAACCCCAGTGTGCGTCCAGCCTCCAGAAAGCAGAGTGCCTTTGCCTGAGCACTGCTTTGCTGGGGCAGCACCCTGAAGGCCTCCTAGGGCCTTCTCTGCCCTAACCCAGTCGTGCCATTCGGCCCATGCGGGGAGCAACGTTCACCCTTGGCAGGGCTCAGCGTGTGGGCTGTGTGTGGTTTCATGGCTGGGAAAGGGCAGATCCTGAGGCTGGCTGCCCTCCTGTGAATGGGGCCTGGCGGGCAGAGCCGGCATTCCCTGGTGGGGATGGAGGAGATCTGGGGCCTTCAAGCTGCATGCACATCCCCTCTCTGGCTGCCCCTCTTGCTTCTTCTCTGCTGCCAAGCCTCTCACACCACACGTGCGTCTCACTGGAAGGAGCAGGCTGCTTGCCATTCTTGGGCAGGGAATCATCCCACACGCCTCGTTTCCTCGCAGGGGAGCGCACACTGACCCAGAGCCTCCAGGGGAGCTGCAGTCTCTCCAGCCACAAAGGCCTGTAGCCGAGTCCATGACGGCCTGTTGCATGGAGGGCTTCTATGGGAGAGGGCCGTGCTTCCCTGGCAGGGGCTCCTTCTCACACTGCTTTCCGTGGGGAAACCCTGCGTGTGCCAGGGCTCTCCTGTGTGCACAAAATCTCTCCCCAGTGCCTGAGGTGCAGGGAATCCCCTTCGGACACAGAGCCATGTTCTAGGCAGAGCTCCCATGCTGGGAGAGCCGCCACTGCCCCGACTGTCCAACTGCCTCAGGAACACACTTCGAGGGAGTGTGGGTCTGGCAGGCAGAACGGCCCGAGGGAGGAGCTCGGGCCTTCGGCTGTGGACAGCTTTCCCACTGCCAAGCCTTGGAGGAGTGCGTGGAGGCTGGGGCCTGCAGCGTTTTCCATCGGAGAGCACTGGGTGCCCAAAGCCTCCCCTGTGGCTTCCGAGCCCCTTCCCACCCACACGCCCTTGGCACCCACTCTGTTGCCAGAGGGAAGTCCTGAGCAGGACTCTCTAGCCTGTGCAGCCAGAGTGCCTCCTGCTTGGAAGTGGCCTCTGGAACTCATTTGGAGTGAGGCTTCTCCCATGCTTGTCAGCCAGCACAGGGTGCCATCGCTCCACCAGAGAACACTCTGCTTTGCCTTCAGCCATGGCTCGCCCTGCTGAGCTCTCTCTGCCTCAAGCAGAAACCCCAGTGTGCGTCCAGCCTCCAGAAAGCAGAGTGCCTTTGCCTGAGCACTGCTTTGCTGGGGCAGCACCCTGAAGGCCTCCTAGGGCCTTCTCTGCCCTAACCCAGTCGTGCCATTCGGCCCATGCGGGGAGCAACGTTCACCCTTGGCAGGGCTCAGCGTGTGGGCTGTGTGTGGTTTCATGGCTGGGAAAGGGCAGATCCTGAGGCTGGCTGCCCTCCTGTGAATGGGGCCTGGCGGGCAGAGCCGGCATTCCCTGGTGGGGATGGAGGAGATCTGGGGCCTTCAAGCTGCATGCACATCCCCTCTCTGGCTGCCCCTCTTGCTTCTTCTCTGCTGCCAAGCCTCTCACACCACACGTGCGTCTCACTGGAAGGAGCAGGCTGCTTGCCATTCTTGGGCAGGGAATCATCCCACACGCCTCGTTTCCTCGCAGGGGAGCGCACACTGACCCAGAGCCTCCAGGGGAGCTGCAGTCTCTCCAGCCACAAAGGCCTGTAGCCGAGTCCATGACGGCCTGTTGCATGGAGGGCTTCTATGGGAGAGGGCCGTGCTTCCCTGGCAGGGGCTCCTTCTCACACTGCTTTCCGTGGGGAAACCCTGCGTGTGCCAGGGCTCTCCTGTGTGCACAAAATCTCTCCCCAGTGCCTGAGGTGCAGGGAATCCTCTTCGGACACAGAGCCATGTTCTAGGCAGAGCTCCCATGCTGGGAGAGCCGCCACTGCCCCGACTGTCCAACTGCCTCAGGAACACACTTCGAGGGAGTGTGGGTCTGGCAGGCAGAACGGCCCGAGGGAGGAGCTCGGGCCTTCGGCTGTGGACAGCTTTCCCACTGCCAAGCCTTGGAGGAGTGCGTGGAGGCTGGGGCCTGCAGCGTTTTCCATCGGAGAGCACTGGGTGCCCAAAGCCTCCCCTGTGGCTTCCGAGCCCCTTCCCACCCACACGCCCTTGGCACCCACTCTGTTGCCAGAGGGAAGTCCTGAGCAGGACTCTCGAGCCTGTGCAGCCAGAGTGCCTCCTGCTTGGAAGTGGCCTCTGGAACTCATTTGGAGTGAGGCTTCTCCCATGCTTGTCAGCCAGCACAGGGTGCCATCGCTCCACCAGAGAACACTCTGCTTTGCCTTCAGCCATGGCTCGCCCTGCTGAGCTCTCTCTGCCTCAAGCAGAAACCCCAGTGTGCGTCCAGCCTCCAGAAAGCAGAGTGCCTTTGCCTGAGCACTGCTTTGCTGGGGCAGCACCCTGAAGGCCTCCTAGGGCCTTCTCTGCCCTAACCCAGTCGTGCCATTCGGCCCATGCGGGGAGCAACGTTCACCCTTGGCAGGGCTCAGCGTGTGGGCTGTGTGTGGTTTCATGGCTGGGAAAGGGCAGATCCTGAGGCTGGCTGCCCTCCTGTGAATGGGGCCTGGCGGGCAGAGCCGGCATTCCCTGGTGGGGATGGAGGAGATCTGGGGCCTTCAAGCTGCATGCACATCCCCTCTCTGGCTGCCCCTCTTGCTTCTTCTCTGCTGCCAAGCCTCTCACACCACACGTGCGTCTCACTGGAAGGAGCAGGCTGCTTGCCATTCTTGGGCAGGGAATCATCCCACAGGCCTCGTTTCCTCGCAGGGGAGCGCACACTGACCCAGAGCCTCCAGGGGAGCTGCAGTCTCTCCAGCCACAAAGGCCTGTAGCCGAGTCCATGACGGCCTGTTGCATGGAGGGCTTCTATGGGAGAGGGCCGTGCTTCCCTGGCAGGGGCTCCTTCTCACACTGCTTTCCGTGGGGAAACCCTGCGTGTGCCAGGGCTCTCCTGTGTGCACAAAATCTCTCCCCAGTGCCTGAGGTGCAGGGAATCCCCTTCGGACACAGAGCCATGTTCTAGGCAGAGCTCCCATGCTGGGAGAGCCGCCACTGCCCCGACTGTCCAACTGCCTCAGGAACACACTTCGAGGGAGTGTGGGTCTGGCAGGCAGAACGGCCCGAGGGAGGAGCTCGGGCCTTCGGCTGTGGACAGCTTTCCCACTGCCAAGCCTTGGAGGAGTGCGTGGAGGCTGGGGCCTGCAGCGTTTTCCATCGGAGAGCACTGGGTGCCCAAAGCCTCCCCTGTGGCTTCCGAGCCCCTTCCCACCCACACGCCCTTGGCACCCACTCTGTTGCCAGAGGGAAGTCCTGAGCAGGACTCTCTAGCCTGTGCAGCCAGAGTGCCTCCTGCTTGGAAGTGGCCTCTGGAACTCATTTGGAGTGAGGCTTCTCCCATGCTTGTCAGCCAGCACAGGGTGCCATCGCTCCACCAGAGAACACTCTGCTTTGCCTTCAGCCATGGCTCGCCCTGCTGAGCTCTCTCTGCCTCAAGCAGAAACCCCAGTGTGCGTCCAGCCTCCAGAAAGCAGAGTGCCTTTGCCTGAGCACTGCTTTGCTGGGGCAGCACCCTGAAGGCCTCCTAGGGCCTTCTCTGCCCTAACCCAGTCGTGCCATTCGGCCCATGCGGGGAGCAACGTTCACCCTTGGCAGGGCTCAGCGTGTGGGCTGTGTGTGGTTTCATGGCTGGGAAAGGGCAGATCCTGAGGCTGGCTGCCCTCCTGTGAATGGGGCCTGGCGGGCAGAGCCGGCATTCCCTGGTGGGGATGGAGGAGATCTGGGGCCTTCAAGCTGCATGCACATCCCCTCTCTGGCTGCCCCTCTTGCTTCTTCTCTGCTGCCAAGCCTCTCACACCACACGTGCGTCTCACTGGAAGGAGCAGGCTGCTTGCCATTCTTGGGCAGGGAATCATCCCACACGCCTCGTTTCCTCGCAGGGGAGCGCACACTGACCCAGAGCCTCCAGGGGAGCTGCAGTCTCTCCAGCCACAAAGGCCTGTAGCCGAGTCCATGACGGCCTGTTGCATGGAGGGCTTCTATGGGAGAGGGCCGTGCTTCCCTGGCAGGGGCTCCTTCTCACACTGCTTTCCGTGGGGAAACCCTGCGTGTGCCAGGGCTCTCCTGTGTGCACAAAATCTCTCCCCAGTGCCTGA
The DNA here is from genome assembly GCF_030028045.1 of Hippopotamus amphibius kiboko. Lineage (NCBI taxonomy): Eukaryota > Metazoa > Chordata > Mammalia > Artiodactyla > Hippopotamidae > Hippopotamus > Hippopotamus amphibius. Next base: position 41,925 of record NW_026648502.1, on the reverse strand, counting down.
GGTGCAGGGAATCCTCTTCGGACACAGAGCCATGTTCTAGGCAGAGCTCCCATGCTGGGAGAGCCGCCACTGCCCCGACTGTCCAACTGCCTCAGGAACACACTTCGAGGGAGTGTGGGTCTGGCAGGCAGAACGGCCCGAGGGAGGAGCTCGGGCCTTCGGCTGTGGACAGCTTTCCCACTGCCAAGCCTTGGAGGAGTGCGTGGAGGCTGGGGCCTGCAGCGTTTTCCATCGGAGAGCACTGGGTGCCCAAAGCCTCCCCTGTGGCTTCCGAGCCCCTTCCCACCCACACGCCCTTGGCACCCACTCTGTTGCCAGAGGGAAGTCCTGAGCAGGACTCTCGAGCCTGTGCAGCCAGAGTGCCTCCTGCTTGGAAGTGGCCTCTGGAACTCATTTGGAGTGAGGCTTCTCCCATGCTTGTCAGCCAGCACAGGGTGCCATCGCTCCACCAGAGAACACTCTGCTTTGCCTTCAGCCATGGCTCGCCCTGCTGAGCTCTCTCTGCCTCAAGCAGAAACCCCAGTGTGCGTCCAGCCTCCAGAAAGCAGAGTGCCTTTGCCTGAGCACTGCTTTGCTGGGGCAGCACCCTGAAGGCCTCCTAGGGCCTTCTCTGCCCTAACCCAGTCGTGCCATTCGGCCCATGCGGGGAGCAACGTTCACCCTTGGCAGGGCTCAGCGTGTGGGCTGTGTGTGGTTTCATGGCTGGGAAAGGGCAGATCCTGAGGCTGGCTGCCCTCCTGTGAATGGGGCCTGGCGGGCAGAGCCGGCATTCCCTGGTGGGGATGGAGGAGATCTGGGGCCTTCAAGCTGCATGCACATCCCCTCTCTGGCTGCCCCTCTTGCTTCTTCTCTGCTGCCAAGCCTCTCACACCACACGTGCGTCTCACTGGAAGGAGCAGGCTGCTTGCCATTCTTGGGCAGGGAATCATCCCACACGCCTCGTTTCCTCGCAGGGGAGCGCACACTGACCCAGAGCCTCCAGGGGAGCTGCAGTCTCTCCAGCCACAAAGGCCTGTAGCCGAGTCCATGACGGCCTGTTGCATGGAGGGCTTCTATGGGAGAGGGCCGTGCTTCCCTGGCAGGGGCTCCTTCTCACACTGCTTTCCGTGGGGAAACCCTGCGTGTGCCAGGGCTCTCCTGTGTGCACAAAATCTCTCCCCAGTGCCTGAGGTGCAGGGAATCCCCTTCGGACACAGAGCCATGTTCTAGGCAGAGCTCCCATGCTGGGAGAGCCGCCACTGCCCCGACTGTCCAACTGCCTCAGGAACACACTTCGAGGGAGTGTGGGTCTGGCAGGCAGAACGGCCCGAGGGAGGAGCTCGGGCCTTCGGCTGTGGACAGCTTTCCCACTGCCAAGCCTTGGAGGAGTGCGTGGAGGCTGGGGCCTGCAGCGTTTTCCATCGGAGAGCACTGGGTGCCCAAAGCCTCCCCTGTGGCTTCCGAGCCCCTTCCCACCCACACGCCCTTGGCACCCACTCTGTTGCCAGAGGGAAGTCCTGAGCAGGACTCTCGAGCCTGTGCAGCCAGAGTGCCTCCTGCTTGGAAGTGGCCTCTGGAACTCATTTGGAGTGAGGCTTCTCCCATGCTTGTCAGCCAGCACAGGGTGCCATCGCTCCACCAGAGAACACTCTGCTTTGCCTTCAGCCATGGCTCGCCCTGCTGAGCTCTCTCTGCCTCAAGCAGAAACCCCAGTGTGCGTCCAGCCTCCAGAAAGCAGAGTGCCTTTGCCTGAGCACTGCTTTGCTGGGGCAGCACCCTGAAGGCCTCCTAGGGCCTTCTCTGCCCTAACCCAGTCGTGCCATTCGGCCCATGCGGGGAGCAACGTTCACCCTTGGCAGGGCTCAGCGTGTGGGCTGTGTGTGGTTTCATGGCTGGGAAAGGGCAGATCCTGAGGCTGGCTGCCCTCCTGTGAATGGGGCCTGGCGGGCAGAGCCGGCATTCCCTGGTGGGGATGGAGGAGATCTGGGGCCTTCAAGCTGCATGCACATCCCCTCTCTGGCTGCCCCTCTTGCTTCTTCTCTGCTGCCAAGCCTCTCACACCACACGTGCGTCTCACTGGAAGGAGCAGGCTGCTTGCCATTCTTGGGCAGGGAATCATCCCACACGCCTCGTTTCCTCGCAGGGGAGCGCACACTGACCCAGAGCCTCCAGGGGAGCTGCAGTCTCTCCAGCCACAAAGGCCTGTAGCCGAGTCCATGACGGCCTGTTGCATGGAGGGCTTCTATGGGAGAGGGCCGTGCTTCCCTGGCAGGGGCTCCTTCTCACACTGCTTTCCGTGGGGAAACCCTGCGTGTGCCAGGGCTCTCCTGTGTGCACAAAATCTCTCCCCAGTGCCTGAGGTGCAGGGAATCCCCTTCGGACACAGAGCCATGTTCTAGGCAGAGCTCCCATGCTGGGAGAGCCGCCACTGCCCCGACTGTCCAACTGCCTCAGACACACACTTCGAGGGAGTGTGGGTCTGGCAGGCAGAACGGCCCGAGGGAGGAGCTCGGGCCTTCGGCTGTGGACAGCTTTCCCACTGCCAAGCCTTGGAGGAGTGCGTGGAGGCTGGGGCCTGCAGCGTTTTCCATCGGAGAGCACTGGGTGCCCAAAGCCTCCCCTGTGGCTTCCGAGCCCCTTCCCACCCACACGCCCTTGGCACCCACTCTGTTGCCAGAGGGAAGTCCTGAGCAGGACTCTCTAGCCTGTGCAGCCAGAGTGCCTCCTGCTTGGAAGTGGCCTCTGGAACTCATTTGGAGTGAGGCTTCTCCCATGCTTGTCAGCCAGCACAGGGTGCCATCGCTCCACCAGAGAACACTCTGCTTTGCCTTCAGCCATGGCTCGCCCTGCTGAGCTCTCTCTGCCTCAAGCAGAAACCCCAGTGTGCGTCCAGCCTCCAGAAAGCAGAGTGCCTTTGCCTGAGCACTGCTTTGCTGGGGCAGCACCCTGAAGGCCTCCTAGGGCCTTCTCTGCCCTAACCCAGTCGTGCCATTCGGCCCATGCGGGGAGCAACGTTCACCCTTGGCAGGGCTCAGCGTGTGGGCTGTGTGTGGTTTCATGGCTGGGAAAGGGCAGATCCTGAGGCTGGCTGCCCTCCTGTGAATGGGGCCTGGCGGGCAGAGCCGGCATTCCCTGGTGGGGATGGAGGAGATCTGGGGCCTTCAAGCTGCATGCACATCCCCTCTCTGGCTGCCCCTCTTGCTTCTTCTCTGCTGCCAAGCCTCTCACACCACACGTGCGTCTCACTGGAAGGAGCAGGCTGCTTGCCATTCTTGGGCAGGGAATCATCCCACACGCCTCGTTTCCTCGCAGGGGAGCGCACACTGACCCAGAGCCTCCAGGGGAGCTGCAGTCTCTCCAGCCACAAAGGCCTGTAGCCGAGTCCATGACGGCCTGTTGCATGGAGGGCTTCTATGGGAGAGGGCCGTGCTTCCCTGGCAGGGGCTCCTTCTCACACTGCTTTCCGTGGGGAAACCCTGCGTGTGCCAGGGCTCTCCTGTGTGCACAAAATCTCTCCCCAGTGCCTGAGGTGCAGGGAATCCTCTTCGGACACAGAGCCATGTTCTAGGCAGAGCTCCCATGCTGGGAGAGCCGCCACTGCCCCGACTGTCCAACTGCCTCAGGAACACACTTCGAGGGAGTGTGGGTCTGGCAGGCAGAACGGCCCGAGGGAGGAGCTCGGGCCTTCGGCTGTGGACAGCTTTCCCACTGCCAAGCCTTGGAGGAGTGCGTGGAGGCTGGGGCCTGCAGCGTTTTCCATCGGAGAGCACTGGGTGCCCAAAGCCTCCCCTGTGGCTTCCGAGCCCCTTCCCACCCACACGCCCTTGGCACCCACTCTGTTGCCAGAGGGAAGTCCTGAGCAGGACTCTCGAGCCTGTGCAGCCAGAGTGCCTCCTGCTTGGAAGTGGCCTCTGGAACTCATTTGGAGTGAGGCTTCTCCCATGCTTGTCAGCCAGCACAGGGTGCCATCGCTCCACCAGAGAACACTCTGCTTTGCCTTCAGCCATGGCTCGCCCTGCTGAGCTCTCTCTGCCTCAAGCAGAAACCCCAGTGTGCGTCCAGCCTCCAGAAAGCAGAGTGCCTTTGCCTGAGCACTGCTTTGCTGGGGCAGCACCCTGAAGGCCTCCTAGGGCCTTCTCTGCCCTAACCCAGTCGTGCCATTCGGCCCATGCGGGGAGCAACGTTCACCCTTGGCAGGGCTCAGCGTGTGGGCTGTGTGTGGTTTCATGGCTGGGAAAGGGCAGATCCTGAGGCTGGCTGCCCTCCTGTGAATGGGGCCTGGCGGGCAGAGCCGGCATTCCCTGGTGGGGATGGAGGAGATCTGGGGCCTTCAAGCTGCATGCACATCCCCTCTCTGGCTGCCCCTCTTGCTTCTTCTCTGCTGCCAAGCCTCTCACACCACACGTGCGTCTCACTGGAAGGAGCAGGCTGCTTGCCATTCTTGGGCAGGGAATCATCCCACAGGCCTCGTTTCCTCGCAGGGGAGCGCACACTGACCCAGAGCCTCCAGGGGAGCTGCAGTCTCTCCAGCCACAAAGGCCTGTAGCCGAGTCCATGACGGCCTGTTGCATGGAGGGCTTCTATGGGAGAGGGCCGTGCTTCCCTGGCAGGGGCTCCTTCTCACACTGCTTTCCGTGGGGAAACCCTGCGTGTGCCAGGGCTCTCCTGTGTGCACAAAATCTCTCCCCAGTGCCTGAGGTGCAGGGAATCCTCTTCGGACACAGAGCCATGTTCTAGGCAGAGCTCCCATGCTGGGAGAGCCGCCACTGCCCCGACTGTCCAACTGCCTCAGGAACACACTTCGAGGGAGTGTGGGTCTGGCAGGCAGAACAGCCCGAGGGAGGAGCTCGGGCCTTTGGCTGTGGACAGCTTTCCCACTGCCAAGCCTTGGAGGAGTGCGTGGAGGCTGGGGCCTGCAGCGTTTTCCATCGGAGAGCACTGGGTGCCCAAAGCCTCCCCTGTGGCTTCCGAGCCCCTTCCCACCCACACGCCCTTGGCACCCACTCTGTTGCCAGAGGGAAGTCCTGAGCAGGACTCTCGAGCCTGTGCAGCCAGAGTGCCTCCTGCTTGGAAGTGGCCTCTGGAACTCATTTGGAGTGAGGCTTCTCCCATGCTTGTCAGCCAGCACAGGGTGCCATCGCTCCACCAGAGAACACTCTGCTTTGCCTTCAGCCATGGCTCGCCCTGCTGAGCTCTCTCTGCCTCAAGCAGAAACCCCAGTGTGCGTCCAGCCTCCAGAAAGCAGAGTGCCTTTGCCTGAGCACTGCTTTGCTGGGGCAGCACCCTGAAGGCCTCCTAGGGCCTTCTCTGCCCTAACCCAGTCGTGCCATTCGGCCCATGCGGGGAGCAACGTTCACCCTTGGCAGGGCTCAGCGTGTGGGCTGTGTGTGGTTTCATGGCTGGGAAAGGGCAGATCCTGAGGCTGGCTGCCCTCCTGTGAATGGGGCCTGGCGGGCAGAGCCGGCATTCCCTGGTGGGGATGGAGGAGATCTGGGGCCTTCAAGCTGCATGCACATCCCCTCTCTGGCTGCCCCTCTTGCTTCTTCTCTGCTGCCAAGCCTCTCACACCACACGTGCGTCTCACTGGAAGGAGCAGGCTGCTTGCCATTCTTGGGCAGGGAATCATCCCACACGCCTCGTTTCCTCGCAGGGGAGCGCACACTGACCCAGAGCCTCCAGGGGAGCTGCAGTCTCTCCAGCCACAAAGGCCTGTAGCCGAGTCCATGACGGCCTGTTGCATGGAGGGCTTCTATGGGAGAGGGCCGTGCTTCCCTGGCAGGGGCTCCTTCTCACACTGCTTTCCGTGGGGAAACCCTGCGTGTGCCAGGGCTCTCCTGTGTGCACAAAATCTCTCCCCAGTGCCTGAGGTGCAGGGAATCCTCTTCGGACACAGAGCCATGTTCTAGGCAGAGCTCCCATGCTGGGAGAGCCGCCACTGCCCCGACTGTCCAACTGCCTCAGGAACACACTTCGAGGGAGTGTGGGTCTGGCAGGCAGAACGGCCCGAGGGAGGAGCTCGGGCCTTCGGCTGTGGACAGCTTTCCCACTGCCAAGCCTTGGAGGAGTGCGTGGAGGCTGGGGCCTGCAGCGTTTTCCATCGGAGAGCACTGGGTGCCCAAAGCCTCCCCTGTGGCTTCCGAGCCCCTTCCCACCCACACGCCCTTGGCACCCACTCTGTTGCCAGAGGGAAGTCCTGAGCAGGACTCTCGAGCCTGTGCAGCCAGAGTGCCTCCTGCTTGGAAGTGGCCTCTGGAACTCATTTGGAGTGAGGCTTCTCCCATGCTTGTCAGCCAGCACAGGGTGCCATCGCTCCACCAGAGAACACTCTGCTTTGCCTTCAGCCATGGCTCGCCCTGCTGAGCTCTCTCTGCCTCAAGCAGAAACCCCAGTGTGCGTCCAGCCTCCAGAAAGCAGAGTGCCTTTGCCTGAGCACTGCTTTGCTGGGGCAGCACCCTGAAGGCCTCCTAGGGCCTTCTCTGCCCTAACCCAGTCGTGCCATTCGGCCCATGCGGGGAGCAACGTTCACCCTTGGCAGGGCTCAGCGTGTGGGCTGTGTGTGGTTTCATGGCTGGGAAAGGGCAGATCCTGAGGCTGGCTGCCCTCCTGTGAATGGGGCCTGGCGGGCAGAGCCGGCATTCCCTGGTGGGGATGGAGGAGATCTGGGGCCTTCAAGCTGCATGCACATCCCCTCTCTGGCTGCCCCTCTTGCTTCTTCTCCGCTGCCAAGCCTCTCACACCACACGTGCGTCTCACTGGAAGGAGCAGGCTGCTTGCCATTCTTGGGCAGGGAATCATCCCACACGCCTCGTTTCCTCGCAGGGGAGCGCACACTGACCCAGAGCCTCCAGGGGAGCTGCAGTCTCTCCAGCCACAAAGGCCTGTAGCCGAGTCCATGACGGCCTGTTGCATGGAGGGCTTCTATGGGAGAGGGCCGTGCTTCCCTGGCAGGGGCTCCTTCTCACACTGCTTTCCGTGGGGAAACCCTGCGTGTGCCAGGGCTCTCCTGTGTGCACAAAATCTCTCCCCAGTGCCTGAGGTGCAGGGAATCCCCTTCGGACACAGAGCCATGTTCTAGGCAGAGCTCCCATGCTGGGAGAGCCGCCACTGCCCCGACTGTCCAACTGCCTCAGGAACACACTTCGAGGGAGTGTGGGTCTGGCAGGCAGAACGGCCCGAGGGAGGAGCTCGGGCCTTCGGCTGTGGACAGCTTTCCCACTGCCAAGCCTTGGAGGAGTGCGTGGAGGCTGGGGCCTGCAGCGTTTTCCATCGGAGAGCACTGGGTGCCCAAAGCCTCCCCTGTGGCTTCCGAGCCCCTTCCCACCCACACGCCCTTGGCACCCACTCTGTTGCCAGAGGGAAGTCCTGAGCAGGACTCTCTAGCCTGTGCAGCCAGAGTGCCTCCTGCTTGGAAGTGGCCTCTGGAACTCATTTGGAGTGAGGCTTCTCCCATGCTTGTCAGCCAGCACAGGGTGCCATCGCTCCACCAGAGAACACTCTGCTTTGCCTTCAGCCATGGCTCGCCCTGCTGAGCTCTCTCTGCCTCAAGCAGAAACCCCAGTGTGCGTCCAGCCTCCAGAAAGCAGAGTGCCTTTGCCTGAGCACTGCTTTGCTGGGGCAGCACCCTGAAGGCCTCCTAGGGCCTTCTCTGCCCTAACCCAGTCGTGCCATTCGGCCCATGCGGGGAGCAACGTTCACCCTTGGCAGGGCTCAGCGTGTGGGCTGTGTGTGGTTTCATGGCTGGGAAAGGGCAGATCCTGAGGCTGGCTGCCCTCCTGTGAATGGGGCCTGGCGGGCAGAGCCGGCATTCCCTGGTGGGGATGGAGGAGATCTGGGGCCTTCAAGCTGCATGCACATCCCCTCTCTGGCTGCCCCTCTTGCTTCTTCTCTGCTGCCAAGCCTCTCACACCACACGTGCGTCTCACTGGAAGGAGCAGGCTGCTTGCCATTCTTGGGCAGGGAATCATCCCACACGCCTCGTTTCCTCGCAGGGGAGCGCACACTGACCCAGAGCCTCCAGGGGAGCTGCAGTCTCTCCAGCCACAAAGGCCTGTAGCCGAGTCCATGACGGCCTGTTGCATGGAGGGCTTCTATGGGAGAGGGCCGTGCTTCCCTGGCAGGGGCTCCTTCTCACACTGCTTTCCGTGGGGAAACCCTGCGTGTGCCAGGGCTCTCCTGTGTGCACAAAATCTCTCCCCAGTGCCTGAGGTGCAGGGAATCCTCTTCGGACACAGAGCCATGTTCTAGGCAGAGCTCCCATGCTGGGAGAGCCGCCACTGCCCCGACTGTCCAACTGCCTCAGGAACACACTTCGAGGGAGTGTGGGTCTGGCAGGCAGAACGGCCCGAGGGAGGAGCTCGGGCCTTCGGCTGTGGACAGCTTTCCCACTGCCAAGCCTTGGAGGAGTGCGTGGAGGCTGGGGCCTGCAGCGTTTTCCATCGGAGAGCACTGGGTGCCCAAAGCCTCCCCTGTGGCTTCCGAGCCCCTTCCCACCCACACGCCCTTGGCACCCACTCTGTTGCCAGAGGGAAGTCCTGAGCAGGACTCTCGAGCCTGTGCAGCCAGAGTGCCTCCTGCTTGGAAGTGGCCTCTGGAACTCATTTGGAGTGAGGCTTCTCCCATGCTTGTCAGCCAGCACAGGGTGCCATCGCTCCACCAGAGAACACTCTGCTTTGCCTTCAGCCATGGCTCGCCCTGCTGAGCTCTCTCTGCCTCAAGCAGAAACCCCAGTGTGCGTCCAGCCTCCAGAAAGCAGAGTGCCTTTGCCTGAGCACTGCTTTGCTGGGGCAGCACCCTGAAGGCCTCCTAGGGCCTTCTCTGCCCTAACCCAGTCGTGCCATTCGGCCCATGCGGGGAGCAACGTTCACCCTTGGCAGGGCTCAGCGTGTGGGCTGTGTGTGGTTTCATGGCTGGGAAAGGGCAGATCCTGAGGCTGGCTGCCCTCCTGTGAATGGGGCCTGGCGGGCAGAGCCGGCATTCCCTGGTGGGGATGGAGGAGATCTGGGGCCTTCAAGCTGCATGCACATCCCCTCTCTGGCTGCCCCTCTTGCTTCTTCTCTGCTGCCAAGCCTCTCACACCACACGTGCGTCTCACTGGAAGGAGCAGGCTGCTTGCCATTCTTGGGCAGGGAATCATCCCACACGCCTCGTTTCCTCGCAGGGGAGCGCACACTGACCCAGAGCCTCCAGGGGAGCTGCAGTCTCTCCAGCCACAAAGGCCTGTAGCCGAGTCCATGACGGCCTGTTGCATGGAGGGCTTCTATGGGAGAGGGCCGTGCTTCCCTGGCAGGGGCTCCTTCTCACACTGCTTTCCGTGGGGAAACCCTGCGTGTGCCAGGGCTCTCCTGTGTGCACAAAATCTCTCCCCAGTGCCTGAGGTGCAGGGAATCCCCTTCGGACACAGAGCCATGTTCTAGGCAGAGCTCCCATGCTGGGAGAGCCGCCACTGCCCCGACTGTCCAACTGCCTCAGGAACACACTTCGAGGGAGTGTGGGTCTGGCAGGCAGAACGGCCCGAGGGAGGAGCTCGGGCCTTCGGCTGTGGACAGCTTTCCCACTGCCAAGCCTTGGAGGAGTGCGTGGAGGCTGGGGCCTGCAGCGTTTTCCATCGGAGAGCACTGGGTGCCCAAAGCCTCCCCTGTGGCTTCCGAGCCCCTTCCCACCCACACGCCCTTGGCACCCACTCGGTTGCCAGAGGGAAGTCCTGAGCAGGACTCTCTAGCCTGTGCAGCCAGAGTGCCTCCTGCTTGGAAGTGGCCTCTGGAACTCATTTGGAGTGAGGCTTCTCCCATGCTTGTCAGCCAGCACAGGGTGCCATCGCTCCACCAGAGAACACTCTGCTTTGCCTTCAGCCATGGCTCGCCCTGCTGAGCTCTCTCTGCCTCAAGCAGAAACCCCAGTGTGCGTCCAGCCTCCAGAAAGCAGAGTGCCTTTGCCTGAGCACTGCTTTGCTGGGGCAGCACCCTGAAGGCCTCCTAGGGCCTTCTCTGCCCTAACCCAGTCGTGCCATTCGGCCCATGCGGGGAGCAACGTTCACCCTTGGCAGGGCTCAGCGTGTGGGCTGTGTGTGGTTTCATGGCTGGGAAAGGGCAGATCCTGAGGCTGGCTGCCCTCCTGTGAATGGGGCCTGGCGGGCAGAGCCGGCATTCCCTGGTGGGGATGGAGGAGATCTGGGGCCTTCAAGCTGCATGCACATCCCCTCTCTGGCTGCCCCTCTTGCTTCTTCTCTGCTGCCAAGCCTCTCACACCACACGTGCGTCTCACTGGAAGGAGCAGGCTGCTTGCCATTCTTGGGCAGGGAATCATCCCACACGCCTCGTTTCCTCGCAGGGGAGCGCACACTGACCCAGAGCCTCCAGGGGAGCTGCAGTCTCTCCAGCCACAAAGGCCTGTAGCCGAGTCCATGACGGCCTGTTGCATGGAGGGCTTCTATGGGAGAGGGCCGTGCTTCCCTGGCAGGGGCTCCTTCTCACACTGCTTTCCGTGGGGAAACCCTGCGTGTGCCAGGGCTCTCCTGTGTGCACAAAATCTCTCCCCAGTGCCTGAGGTGCAGGGAATCCTCTTCGGACACAGAGCCATGTTCTAGGCAGAGCTCCCATGCTGGGAGAGCCGCCACTGCCCCGACTGTCCAACTGCCTCAGGAACACACTTCGAGGGAGTGTGGGTCTGGCAGGCAGAACGGCCCGAGGGAGGAGCTCGGGCCTTCGGCTGTGGACAGCTTTCCCACTGCCAAGCCTTGGAGGAGTGCGTGGAGGCTGGGGCCTGCAGCGTTTTCCATCGGAGAGCACTGGGTGCCCAAAGCCTCCCCTGTGGCTTCCGAGCCCCTTCCCACCCACACGCCCTTGGCACCCACTCTGTTGCCAGAGGGAAGTCCTGAGCAGGACTCTCGAGCCTGTGCAGCCAGAGTGCCTCCTGCTTGGAAGTGGCCTCTGGAACTCATTTGGAGTGAGGCTTCTCCCATGCTTGTCAGCCAGCACAGGGTGCCATCGCTCCACCAGAGAACACTCTGCTTTGCCTTCAGCCATGGCTCGCCCTGCTGAGCTCTCTCTGCCTCAAGCAGAAACCCCAGTGTGCGTCCAGCCTCCAGAAAGCAGAGTGCCTTTGCCTGAGCACTGCTTTGCTGGGGCAGCACCCTGAAGGCCTCCTAGGGCCTTCTCTGCCCTAACCCAGTCGTGCCATTCGGCCCATGCGGGGAGCAACGTTCACCCTTGGCAGGGCTCAGCGTGTGGGCTGTGTGTGGTTTCATGGCTGGGAAAGGGCAGATCCTGAGGCTGGCTGCCCTCCTGTGAATGGGGCCTGGCGGGCAGAGCCGGCATTCCCTGGTGGGGATGGAGGAGATCTGGGGCCTTCAAGCTGCATGCACATCCCCTCTCTGGCTGCCCCTCTTGCTTCTTCTCTGCTGCCAAGCCTCTCACACCACACGTGCGTCTCACTGGAAGGAGCAGGCTGCTTGCCATTCTTGGGCAGGGAATCATCCCACAGGCCTCGTTTCCTCGCAGGGGAGCGCACACTGACCCAGAGCCTCCAGGGGAGCTGCAGTCTCTCCAGCCACAAAGGCCTGTAGCCGAGTCCATGACGGCCTGTTGCATGGAGGGCTTCTATGGGAGAGGGCCGTGCTTCCCTGGCAGGGGCTCCTTCTCACACTGCTTTCCGTGGGGAAACCCTGCGTGTGCCAGGGCTCTCCTGTGTGCACAAAATCTCTCCCCAGTGCCTGAGGTGCAGGGAATCCCCTTCGGACACAGAGCCATGTTCTAGGCAGAGCTCCCATGCTGGGAGAGCCGCCACTGCCCCGACTGTCCAACTGCCTCAGGAACACACTTCGAGGGAGTGTGGGTCTGGCAGGCAGAACGGCCCGAGGGAGGAGCTCGGGCCTTCGGCTGTGGACAGCTTTCCCACTGCCAAGCCTTGGAGGAGTGCGTGGAGGCTGGGGCCTGCAGCGTTTTCCATCGGAGAGCACTGGGTGCCCAAAGCCTCCCCTGTGGCTTCCGAGCCCCTTCCCACCCACACGCCCTTGGCACCCACTCGGTTGCCAGAGGGAAGTCCTGAGCAGGACTCTCTAGCCTGTGCAGCCAGAGTGCCTCCTGCTTGGAAGTGGCCTCTGGAACTCATTTGGAGTGAGGCTTCTCCCATGCTTGTCAGCCAGCACAGGGTGCCATCGCTCCACCAGAGAACACTCTGCTTTGCCTTCAGCCATGGCTCGCCCTGCTGAGCTCTCTCTGCCTCAAGCAGAAACCCCAGTGTGCGTCCAGCCTCCAGAAAGCAGAGTGCCTTTGCCTGAGCACTGCTTTGCTGGGGCAGCACCCTGAAGGCCTCCTAGGGCCTTCTCTGCCCTAACCCAGTCGTGCCATTCGGCCCATGCGGGGAGCAACGTTCACCCTTGGCAGGGCTCAGCGTGTGGGCTGTGTGTGGTTTCATGGCTGGGAAAGGGCAGATCCTGAGGCTGGCTGCCCTCCTGTGAATGGGGCCTGGCGGGCAGAGCCGGCATTCCCTGGTGGGGATGGAGGAGATCTGGGGCCTTCAAGCTGCATGCACATCCCCTCTCTGGCTGCCCCTCTTGCTTCTTCTCTGCTGCCAAGCCTCTCACACCACACGTGCGTCTCACTGGAAGGAGCAGGCTGCTTGCCATTCTTGGGCAGGGAATCATCCCACACGCCTCGTTTCCTCGCAGGGGAGCGCACACTGACCCAGAGCCTCCAGGGGAGCTGCAGTCTCTCCAGCCACAAAGGCCTGTAGCCGAGTCCATGACGGCCTGTTGCATGGAGGGCTTCTATGGGAGAGGGCCGTGCTTCCCTGGCAGGGGCTCCTTCTCACACTGCTTTCCGTGGGGAAACCCTGCGTGTGCCAGGGCTCTCCTGTGTGCACAAAATCTCTCCCCAGTGCCTGAGGTGCAGGGAATCCTCTTCGGACACAGAGCCATGTTCTAGGCAGAGCTCCCATGCTGGGAGAGCCGCCACTGCCCCGACTGTCCAACTGCCTCAGGAACACACTTCGAGGGAGTGTGGGTCTGGCAGGCAGAACGGCCCGAGGGAGGAGCTCGGGCCTTCGGCTGTGGACAGCTTTCCCACTGCCAAGCCTTGGAGGAGTGCGTGGAGGCTGGGGCCTGCAGCGTTTTCCATCGGAGAGCACTGGGTGCCCAAAGCCTCCCCTGTGGCTTCCGAGCCCCTTCCCACCCACACGCCCTTGGCACCCACTCTGTTGCCAGAGGGAAGTCCTGAGCAGGACTCTCGAGCCTGTGCAGCCAGAGTGCCTCCTGCTTGGAAGTGGCCTCTGGAACTCATTTGGAGTGAGGCTTCTCCCATGCTTGTCAGCCAGCACAGGGTGCCATCGCTCCACCAGAGAACACTCTGCTTTGCCTTCAGCCATGGCTCGCCCTGCTGAGCTCTCTCTGCCTCAAGCAGAAACCCCAGTGTGCGTCCAGCCTCCAGAAAGCAGAGTGCCTTTGCCTGAGCACTGCTTTGCTGGGGCAGCACCCTGAAGGCCTCCTAGGGCCTTCTCTGCCCTAACCCAGTCGTGCCATTCGGCCCATGCGGGGAGCAACGTTCACCCTTGGCAGGGCTCAGCGTGTGGGCTGTGTGTGGTTTCATGGCTGGGAAAGGGCAGATCCTGAGGCTGGCTGCCCTCCTGTGAATGGGGCCTGGCGGGCAGAGCCGGCATTCCCTGGTGGGGATGGAGGAGATCTGGGGCCTTCAAGCTGCATGCACATCCCCTCTCTGGCTGCCCCTCTTGCTTCTTCTCTGCTGCCAAGCCTCTCACACCACACGTGCGTCTCACTGGAAGGAGCAGGCTGCTTGCCATTCTTGGGCAGGGAATCATCCCACACGCCTCGTTTCCTCGCAGGGGAGCGCACACTGACCCAGAGCCTCCAGGGGAGCTGCAGTCTCTCCAGCCACAAAGGCCTGTAGCCGAGTCCATGACGGCCTGTTGCATGGAGGGCTTCTATGGGAGAGGGCCGTGCTTCCCTGGCAGGGGCTCCTTCTCACACTGCTTTCCGTGGGGAAACCCTGCGTGTGCCAGGGCTCTCCTGTGTGCACAAAATCTCTCCCCAGTGCCTGAGGTGCAGGGAATCCTCTTCGGACACAGAGCCATGTTCTAGGCAGAGCTCCCATGCTGGGAGAGCCGCCACTGCCCCGACTGTCCAACTGCCTCAGGAACACACTTCGAGGGAGTGTGGGTCTGGCAGGCAGAACGGCCCGAGGGAGGAGCTCGGGCCTTCGGCTGTGGACAGCTTTCCCACTGCCAAGCCTTGGAGGAGTGCGTGGAGGCTGGGGCCTGCAGCGTTTTCCATCGGAGAGCACTGGGTGCCCAAAGCCTCCCCTGTGGCTTCCGAGCCCCTTCCCACCCACACACCCTTGGCACCCACTCTGTTGCCAGAGGGAAGTCCTGAGCAGGACTCTCGAGCCTGTGCAGCCAGAGTGCCTCCTGCTTGGAAGTGGCCTCTGGAACTCATTTGGAGTGAGGCTTCTCCCATGCTTGTCAGCCAGCACAGGGTGCCATCGCTCCACCAGAGAACACTCTGCTTTGCCTTCAGCCATGGCTCGCCCTGCTGAGCTCTCTCTGCCTCAAGCAGAAACCCCAGTGTGCGTCCAGCCTCCAGAAAGCAGAGTGCCTTTGCCTGAGCACTGCTTTGCTGGGGCAGCACCCTGAAGGCCTCCTAGGGCCTTCTCTGCCCTAACCCAGTCGTGCCATTCGGCCCATGCGGGGAGCAACGTTCACCCTTGGCAGGGCTCAGCGTGTGGGCTGTGTGTGGTTTCATGGCTGGGAAAGGGCAGATCCTGAGGCTGGCTGCCCTCCTGTGAATGGGGCCTGGCGGGCAGAGCCGGCATTCCCTGGTGGGGATGGAGGAGATCTGGGGCCTTCAAGCTGCATGCACATCCCCTCTCTGGCTGCCCCTCTTGCTTCTTCTCTGCTGCCAAGCCTCTCACACCACACGTGCGTCTCACTGGAAGGAGCAGGCTGCTTGCCATTCTTGGGCAGGGAATCATCCCACACGCCTCGTTTCCTCGCAGGGGAGTGCACACTGACCCAGAGCCTCCAGGGGAGCTGCAGTCTCTCCAGCCACAAAGGCCTGTAGCCGAGTCCATGACGGCCTGTTGCATGGAGGGCTTCTATGGGAGAGGGCCGTGCTTCCCTGGCAGGGGCTCCTTCTCACACTGCTTTCCGTGGGGAAACCCTGCGTGTGCCAGGGCTCTCCTGTGTGCACAAAATCTCTCCCCAGTGCCTGAGGTGCAGGGAATCCCCTTCGGACACAGAGCCATGTTCTAGGCAGAGCTCCCATGCTGGGAGAGCCGCCACTGCCCCGACTGTCCAACTGCCTCAGGAACACACTTCGAGGGAGTGTGGGTCTGGCAGGCAGAACGGCCCGAGGGAGGAGCTCGGGCCTTCGGCTGTGGACAGCTTTCCCACTGCCAAGCCTTGGAGGAGTGCGTGGAGGCTGGGGCCTGCAGCGTTTTCCATCGGAGAGCACTGGGTGCCCAAAGCCTCCCCTGTGGCTTCCGAGCCCCTTCCCACCCACACGCCCTTGGCACCCACTCTGTTGCCAGAGGGAAGTCCTGAGCAGGACTCTCGAGCCTGTGCAGCCAGAGTGCCTCCTGCTTGGAAGTGGCCTCTGGAACTCATTTGGAGTGAGGCTTCTCCCATGCTTGTCAGCCAGCACAGGGTGCCATCGCTCCACCAGAGAACACTCTGCTTTGCCTTCAGCCATGGCTCGCCCTGCTGAGCTCTCTCTGCCTCAAGCAGAAACCCCAGTGTGCGTCCAGCCTCCAGAAAGCAGAGTGCCTTTGCCTGAGCACTGCTTTGCTGGGGCAGCACCCTGAAGGCCTCCTAGGGCCTTCTCTGCCCTAACCCAGTCGTGCCATTCGGCCCATGCGGGGAGCAACGTTCACCCTTGGCAGGGCTCAGCGTGTGGGCTGTGTGTGGTTTCATGGCTGGGAAAGGGCAGATCCTGAGGCTGGCTGCCCTCCTGTGAATGGGGCCTGGCGGGCAGAGCCGGCATTCCCTGGTGGGGATGGAGGAGATCTGGGGCCTTCAAGCTGCATGCACATCCCCTCTCTGGCTGCCCCTCTTGCTTCTTCTCTGCTGCCAAGCCTCTCACACCACACGTGCGTCTCACTGGAAGGAGCAGGCTGCTTGCCATTCTTGGGCAGGGAATCATCCCACACGCCTCGTTTCCTCGCAGGGGAGCGCACACTGACCCAGAGCCTCCAGGGGAGCTGCAGTCTCTCCAGCCACAAAGGCCTGTAGCCGAGTCCATGACGGCCTGTTGCATGGAGGGCTTCTATGGGAGAGGGCCGTGCTTCCCTGGCAGGGGCTCCTTCTCACACTGCTTTCCGTGGGGAAACCCTGCGTGTGCCAGGGCTCTCCTGTGTGCACAAAATCTCTCCCCAGTGCCTGAGGTGCAGGGAATCCCCTTCGGACACAGAGCCATGTTCTAGGCAGAGCTCCCATGCTGGGAGAGCCGCCACTGCCCCGACTGTCCAACTGCCTCAGGAACACACTTCGAGGGAGTGTGGGTCTGGCAGGCAGAACGGCCCGAGGGAGGAGCTCGGGCCTTCGGCTGTGGACAGCTTTCCCACTGCCAAGCCTTGGAGGAGTGCGTGGAGGCTGGGGCCTGCAGCGTTTTCCATCGGAGAGCACTGGGTGCCCAAAGCCTCCCCTGTGGCTTCCGAGCCCCTTCCCACCCACACGCCCTTGGCACCCACTCTGTTGCCAGAGGGAAGTCCTGAGCAGGACTCTCTAGCCTGTGCAGCCAGAGTGCCTCCTGCTTGGAAGTGGCCTCTGGAACTCATTTGGAGTGAGGCTTCTCCCATGCTTGTCAGCCAGCACAGGGTGCCATCGCTCCACCAGAGAACACTCTGCTTTGCCTTCAGCCATGGCTCGCCCTGCTGAGCTCTCTCTGCCTCAAGCAGAAACCCCAGTGTGCGTCCAGCCTCCAGAAAGCAGAGTGCCTTTGCCTGAGCACTGCTTTGCTGGGGCAGCACCCTGAAGGCCTCCTAGGGCCTTCTCTGCCCTAACCCAGTCGTGCCATTCGGCCCATGCGGGGAGCAACGTTCACCCTTGGCAGGGCTCAGCGTGTGGGCTGTGTGTGGTTTCATGGCTGGGAAAGGGCAGATCCTGAGGCTGGCTGCCCTCCTGTGAATGGGGCCTGGCGGGCAGAGCCGGCATTCCCTGGTGGGGATGGAGGAGATCTGGGGCCTTCAAGCTGCATGCACATCCCCTCTCTGGCTGCCCCTCTTGCTTCTTCTCTGCTGCCAAGCCTCTCACACCACACGTGCGTCTCACTGGAAGGAGCAGGCTGCTTGCCATTCTTGGGCAGGGAATCATCCCACACGCCTCGTTTCCTCGCAGGGGAGCGCACACTGACCCAGAGCCTCCAGGGGAGCTGCAGTCTCTCCAGCCACAAAGGCCTGTAGCCGAGTCCATGACGGCCTGTTGCATGGAGGGCTTCTATGGGAGAGGGCCGTGCTTCCCTGGCAGGGGCTCCTTCTCACACTGCTTTCCGTGGGGAAACCCTGCGTGTGCCAGGGCTCTCCTGTGTGCACAAAATCTCTCCCCAGTGCCTGAGGTGCAGGGAATCCTCTTCGGACACAGAGCCATGTTCTAGGCAGAGCTCCCATGCTGGGAGAGCCGCCACTGCCCCGACTGTCCAACTGCCTCAGGAACACACTTCGAGGGAGTGTGGGTCTGGCAGGCAGAACGGCCCGAGGGAGGAGCTCGGGCCTTCGGCTGTGGACAGCTTTCCCACTGCCAAGCCTTGGAGGAGTGCGTGGAGGCTGGGGCCTGCAGCGTTTTCCATCGGAGAGCACTGGGTGCCCAAAGCCTCCCCTGTGGCTTCCGAGCCCCTTCCCACCCACACGCCCTTGGCACCCACTCTGTTGCCAGAGGGAAGTCCTGAGCAGGACTCTCGAGCCTGTGCAGCCAGAGTGCCTCCTGCTTGGAAGTGGCCTCTGGAACTCATTTGGAGTGAGGCTTCTCCCATGCTTGTCAGCCAGCACAGGGTGCCATCGCTCCACCAGAGAACACTCTGCTTTGCCTTCAGCCATGGCTCGCCCTGCTGAGCTCTCTCTGCCTCAAGCAGAAACCCCAGTGTGCGTCCAGCCTCCAGAAAGCAGAGTGCCTTTGCCTGAGCACTGCTTTGCTGGGGCAGCACCCTGAAGGCCTCCTAGGGCCTTCTCTGCCCTAACCCAGTCGTGCCATTCGGCCCATGCGGGGAGCAACGTTCACCCTTGGCAGGGCTCAGCGTGTGGGCTGTGTGTGGTTTCATGGCTGGGAAAGGGCAGATCCTGAGGCTGGCTGCCCTCCTGTGAATGGGGCCTGGCGGGCAGAGCCGGCATTCCCTGGTGGGGATGGAGGAGATCTGGGGCCTTCAAGCTGCATGCACATCCCCTCTCTGGCTGCCCCTCTTGCTTCTTCTCTGCTGCCAAGCCTCTCACACCACACGTGCGTCTCACTGGAAGGAGCAGGCTGCTTGCCATTCTTGGGCAGGGAATCATCCCACAGGCCTCGTTTCCTCGCAGGGGAGCGCACACTGACCCAGAGCCTCCAGGGGAGCTGCAGTCTCTCCAGCCACAAAGGCCTGTAGCCGAGTCCATGACGGCCTGTTGCATGGAGGGCTTCTATGGGAGAGGGCCGTGCTTCCCTGGCAGGGGCTCCTTCTCACACTGCTTTCCGTGGGGAAACCCTGCGTGTGCCAGGGCTCTCCTGTGTGCACAAAATCTCTCCCCAGTGCCTGAGGTGCAGGGAATCCTCTTCGGACACAGAGCCATGTTCTAGGCAGAGCTCCCATGCTGGGAGAGCCGCCACTGCCCCGACTGTCCAACTGCCTCAGGAACACACTTCAAGGGAGTGTGGGTCTGGCAGGCAGAACAGCCCGAGGGAGGAGCTCGGGCCTTTGGCTGTGGACAGCTTTCCCACTGCCAAGCCTTGGAGGAGTGCGTGGAGGCTGGGGCCTGCAGCGTTTTCCATCGGAGAGCACTGGGTGCCCAAAGCCTCCCCTGTGGCTTCCGAGCCCCTTCCCACCCACACGCCCTTGGCACCCACTCTGTTGCCAGAGGGAAGTCCTGAGCAGGACTCTCGAGCCTGTGCAGCCAGAGTGCCTCCTGCTTGGAAGTGGCCTCTGGAACTCATTTGGAGTGAGGCTTCTCCCATGCTTGTCAGCCAGCACAGGGTGCCATCGCTCCACCAGAGAACACTCTGCTTTGCCTTCAGCCATGGCTCGCCCTGCTGAGCTCTCTCTGCCTCAAGCAGAAACCCCAGTGTGCGTCCAGCCTCCAGAAAGCAGAGTGCCTTTGCCTGAGCACTGCTTTGCTGGGGCAGCACCCTGAAGGCCTCCTAGGGCCTTCTCTGCCCTAACCCAGTCGTGCCATTCGGCCCATGCGGGGAGCAACGTTCACCCTTGGCAGGGCTCAGCGTGTGGGCTGTGTGTGGTTTCATGGCTGGGAAAGGGCAGATCCTGAGGCTGGCTGCCCTCCTGTGAATGGGGCCTGGCGGGCAGAGCCGGCATTCCCTGGTGGGGATGGAGGAGATCTGGGGCCTTCAAGCTGCATGCACATCCCCTCTCTGGCTGCCCCTCTTGCTTCTTCTCTGCTGCCAAGCCTCTCACACCACACGTGCGTCTCACTGGAAGGAGCAGGCTGCTTGCCATTCTTGGGCAGGGAATCATCCCACACGCCTCGTTTCCTCGCAGGGGAGCGCACACTGACCCAGAGCCTCCAGGGGAGCTGCAGTCTCTCCAGCCACAAAGGCCTGTAGCCGAGTCCATGACGGCCTGTTGCATGGAGGGCTTCTATGGGAGAGGGCCGTGCTTCCCTGGCAGGGGCTCCTTCTCACACTGCTTTCCGTGGGGAAACCCTGCGTGTGCCAGGGCTCTCCTGTGTGCACAAAATCTCTCCCCAGTGCCTGAGGTGCAGGGAATCCTCTTCGGACACAGAGCCATGTTCTAGGCAGAGCTCCCATGCTGGGAGAGCCGCCACTGCCCCGACTGTCCAACTGCCTCAGGAACACACTTCGAGGGAGTGTGGGTCTGGCAGGCAGAACGGCCCGAGGGAGGAGCTCGGGCCTTCGGCTGTGGACAGCTTTCCCACTGCCAAGCCTTGGAGGAGTGCGTGGAGGCTGGGGCCTGCAGCGTTTTCCATCGGAGAGCACTGGGTGCCCAAAGCCTCCCCTGTGGCTTCCGAGCCCCTTCCCACCCACACGCCCTTGGCACCCACTCTGTTGCCAGAGGGAAGTCCTGAGCAGGACTCTCGAGCCTGTGCAGCCAGAGTGCCTCCTGCTTGGAAGTGGCCTCTGGAACTCATTTGGAGTGAGGCTTCTCCCATGCTTGTCAGCCAGCACAGGGTGCCATCGCTCCACCAGAGAACACTCTGCTTTGCCTTCAGCCATGGCTCGCCCTGCTGAGCTCTCTCTGCCTCAAGCAGAAACCCCAGTGTGCGTCCAGCCTCCAGAAAGCAGAGTGCCTTTGCCTGAGCACTGCTTTGCTGGGGCAGCACCCTGAAGGCCTCCTAGGGCCTTCTCTGCCCTAACCCAGTCGTGCCATTCGGCCCATGCGGGGAGCAACGTTCACCCTTGGCAGGGCTCAGCGTGTGGGCTGTGTGTGGTTTCATGGCTGGGAAAGGGCAGATCCTGAGGCTGGCTGCCCTCCTGTGAATGGGGCCTGGCGGGCAGAGCCGGCATTCCCTGGTGGGGATGGAGGAGATCTGGGGCCTTCAAGCTGCATGCACATCCCCTCTCTGGCTGCCCCTCTTGCTTCTTCTCTGCTGCCAAGCCTCTCACACCACACGTGCGTCTCACTGGAAGGAGCAGGCTGCTTGCCATTCTTGGGCAGGGAATCATCCCACACGCCTCGTTTCCTCGCAGGGGAGCGCACACTGACCCAGAGCCTCCAGGGGAGCTGCAGTCTCTCCAGCCACAAAGGCCTGTAGCCGAGTCCATGACGGCCTGTTGCATGGAGGGCTTCTATGGGAGAGGGCCGTGCTTCCCTGGCAGGGGCTCCTTCTCACACTGCTTTCCGTGGGGAAACCCTGCGTGTGCCAGGGCTCTCCTGTGTGCACAAAATCTCTCCCCAGTGCCTGAGGTGCAGGGAATCCCCTTCGGACACAGAGCCATGTTCTAGGCAGAGCTCCCATGCTGGGAGAGCCGCCACTGCCCCGACTGTCCAACTGCCTCAGGAACACACTTCGAGGGAGTGTGGGTCTGGCAGGCAGAACGGCCCGAGGGAGGAGCTCGGGCCTTCGGCTGTGGACAGCTTTCCCACTGCCAAGCCTTGGAGGAGTGCGTGGAGGCTGGGGCCTGCAGCGTTTTCCATCGGAGAGCACTGGGTGCCCAAAGCCTCCCCTGTGGCTTCCGAGCCCCTTCCCACCCACACGCCCTTGGCACCCACTCTGTTGCCAGAGGGAAGTCCTGAGCAGGACTCTCGAGCCTGTGCAGCCAGAGTGCCTCCTGCTTGGAAGTGGCCTCTGGATCTCATTTGGAGTGAGGCTTCTCCCATGCTTGTCAGCCAGCACAGGGTGCCATCGCTCCACCAGAGAACACTCTGCTTTGCCTTCAGCCATGGCTCGCCCTGCTGAGCTCTCTCTGCCTCAAGCAGAAACCCCAGTGTGCGTCCAGCCTCCAGAAAGCAGAGTGCCTTTGCCTGAGCACTGCTTTGCTGGGGCAGCACCCTGAAGGCCTCCTAGGGCCTTCTCTGCCCTAACCCAGTCGTGCCATTCGGCCCATGCGGGGAGCAACGTTCACCCTTGGCAGGGCTCAGCGTGTGGGCTGTGTGTGGTTTCATGGCTGGGAAAGGGCAGATCCTGAGGCTGGCTGCCCTCCTGTGAATGGGGCCTGGCGGGCAGAGCCGGCATTCCCTGGTGGGGATGGAGGAGATCTGGGGCCTTCAAGCTGCACGCACATCCCCTCTCTGGCTGCCCCTCTTGCTTCTTCTCTGCTGCCAAGCCTCTCACACCACACGTGCGTCTCACTGGAAGGAGCAGGCTGCTTGCCATTCTTGGGCAGGGAATCATCCCACACGCCTCGTTTCCTCGCAGGGGAGCGCACACTGACCCAGAGCCTCCAGGGGAGCTGCAGTCTCTCCAGCCACAAAGGCCTGTAGCCGAGTCCATGACGGCCTGTTGCATGGAGGGCTTCTATGGGAGAGGGCCGTGCTTCCCTGGCAGGGGCTCCTTCTCACACTGCTTTCCGTGGGGAAACCCTGCGTGTGCCAGGGCTCTCCTGTGTGCACAAAATCTCTCCCCAGTGCCTGAGGTGCAGGGAATCCCCTTCGGACACAGAGCCATGTTCTAGGCAGAGCTCCCATGCTGGGAGAGCCGCCACTGCCCCGACTGTCCAACTGCCTCAGGAACACACTTCGAGGGAGTGTGGGTCTGGCAGGCAGAACGGCCCGAGGGAGGAGCTCGGGCCTTCGGCTGTGGACAGCTTTCCCACTGCCAAGCCTTGGAGGAGTGCGTGGAGGCTGGGGCCTGCAGCGTTTTCCATCGGAGAGCACTGGGTGCCCAAAGCCTCCCCTGTGGCTTCCGAGCCCCTTCCCACCCACACGCCCTTGGCACCCACTCTGTTGCCAGAGGGAAGTCCTGAGCAGGACTCTCGAGCCTGTGCAGCCAGAGTGCCTCCTGCTTGGAAGTGGCCTCTGGAACTCATTTGGAGTGAGGCTTCTCCCATGCTTGTCAGCCAGCACAGGGTGCCATCGCTCCACCAGAGAACACTCTGCTTTGCCTTCAGCCATGGCTCGCCCTGCTGAGCTCTCTCTGCCTCAAGCAGAAACCCCAGTGTGCGTCCAGCCTCCAGAAAGCAGAGTGCCTTTGCCTGAGCACTGCTTTGCTGGGGCAGCACCCTGAAGGCCTCCTAGGGCCTTCTCTGCCCTAACCCAGTCGTGCCATTCGGCCCATGCGGGGAGCAACGTTCACCCTTGGCAGGGCTCAGCGTGTGGGCTGTGTGTGGTTTCATGGCTGGGAAAGGGCAGATCCTGAGGCTGGCTGCCCTCCTGTGAATGGGGCCTGGCGGGCAGAGCCGGCATTCCCTGGTGGGGATGGAGGAGATCTGGGGCCTTCAAGCTGCATGCACATCCCCTCTCTGGCTGCCCCTCTTGCTTCTTCTCTGCTGCCAAGCCTCTCACACCACACGTGCGTCTCACTGGAAGGAGCAGGCTGCTTGCCATTCTTGGGCAGGGAATCATCCCACACGCCTCGTTTCCTCGCAGGGGAGCGCACACTGACCCAGAGCCTCCAGGGGAGCTGCAGTCTCTCCAGCCACAAAGGCCTGTAGCCGAGTCCATGACGGCCTGTTGCATGGAGGGCTTCTATGGGAGAGGGCCGTGCTTCCCTGGCAGGGGCTCCTTCTCACACTGCTTTCCGTGGGGAAACCCTGCGTGTGCCAGGGCTCTCCTGTGTGCACAAAATCTCTCCCCAGTGCCTGAGGTGCAGGGAATCCTCTTCGGACACAGAGCCATGTTCTAGGCAGAGCTCCCATGCTGGGAGAGCCGCCACTGCCCCGACTGTCCAACTGCCTCAGGAACACACTTCAAGGGAGTGTGGGTCTGGCAGGCAGAACAGCCCGAGGGAGGAGCTCGGGCCTTTGGCTGTGGACAGCTTTCCCACTGCCAAGCCTTGGAGGAGTGCGTGGAGGCTGGGGCCTGCAGCGTTTTCCATCGGAGAGCACTGGGTGCCCAAAGCCTCCCCTGTGGCTTCCGAGCCCCTTCCCACCCACACGCCCTTGGCACCCACTCTGTTGCCAGAGGGAAGTCCTGAGCAGGACTCTCGAGCCTGTGCAGCCAGAGTGCCTCCTGCTTGGAAGTGGCCTCTGGAACTCATTTGGAGTG
Source organism: Hippopotamus amphibius kiboko (assembly GCF_030028045.1). Taxonomy (NCBI): domain Eukaryota; kingdom Metazoa; phylum Chordata; class Mammalia; order Artiodactyla; family Hippopotamidae; genus Hippopotamus; species Hippopotamus amphibius. The sequence continues at coordinate 18,143 of NW_026648502.1, read as the reverse complement.
AGGCTTCTCCCATGCTTGTCAGCCAGCACAGGGTGCCATCGCTCCACCAGAGAACACTCTGCTTTGCCTTCAGCCATGGCTCGCCCTGCTGAGCTCTCTCTGCCTCAAGCAGAAACCCCAGTGTGCGTCCAGCCTCCAGAAAGCAGAGTGCCTTTGCCTGAGCACTGCTTTGCTGGGGCAGCACCCTGAAGGCCTCCTAGGGCCTTCTCTGCCCTAACCCAGTCGTGCCATTCGGCCCATGCGGGGAGCAACGTTCACCCTTGGCAGGGCTCAGCGTGTGGGCTGTGTGTGGTTTCATGGCTGGGAAAGGGCAGATCCTGAGGCTGGCTGCCCTCCTGTGAATGGGGCCTGGCGGGCAGAGCCGGCATTCCCTGGTGGGGATGGAGGAGATCTGGGGCCTTCAAGCTGCATGCACATCCCCTCTCTGGCTGCCCCTCTTGCTTCTTCTCTGCTGCCAAGCCTCTCACACCACACGTGCGTCTCACTGGAAGGAGCAGGCTGCTTGCCATTCTTGGGCAGGGAATCATCCCACACGCCTCGTTTCCTCGCAGGGGAGCGCACACTGACCCAGAGCCTCCAGGGGAGCTGCAGTCTCTCCAGCCACAAAGGCCTGTAGCCGAGTCCATGACGGCCTGTTGCATGGAGGGCTTCTATGGGAGAGGGCCGTGCTTCCCTGGCAGGGGCTCCTTCTCACACTGCTTTCCGTGGGGAAACCCTGCGTGTGCCAGGGCTCTCCTGTGTGCACAAAATCTCTCCCCAGTGCCTGAGGTGCAGGGAATCCTCTTCGGACACAGAGCCATGTTCTAGGCAGAGCTCCCATGCTGGGAGAGCCGCCACTGCCCCGACTGTCCAACTGCCTCAGGAACACACTTCGAGGGAGTGTGGGTCTGGCAGGCAGAACGGCCCGAGGGAGGAGCTCGGGCCTTCGGCTGTGGACAGCTTTCCCACTGCCAAGCCTTGGAGGAGTGCGTGGAGGCTGGGGCCTGCAGCGTTTTCCATCGGAGAGCACTGGGTGCCCAAAGCCTCCCCTGTGGCTTCCGAGCCCCTTCCCACCCACACGCCCTTGGCACCCACTCTGTTGCCAGAGGGAAGTCCTGAGCAGGACTCTCGAGCCTGTGCAGCCAGAGTGCCTCCTGCTTGGAAGTGGCCTCTGGAACTCATTTGGAGTGAGGCTTCTCCCATGCTTGTCAGCCAGCACAGGGTGCCATCGCTCCACCAGAGAACACTCTGCTTTGCCTTCAGCCATGGCTCGCCCTGCTGAGCTCTCTCTGCCTCAAGCAGAAACCCCAGTGTGCGTCCAGCCTCCAGAAAGCAGAGTGCCTTTGCCTGAGCACTGCTTTGCTGGGGCAGCACCCTGAAGGCCTCCTAGGGCCTTCTCTGCCCTAACCCAGTCGTGCCATTCGGCCCATGCGGGGAGCAACGTTCACCCTTGGCAGGGCTCAGCGTGTGGGCTGTGTGTGGTTTCATGGCTGGGAAAGGGCAGATCCTGAGGCTGGCTGCCCTCCTGTGAATGGGGCCTGGCGGGCAGAGCCGGCATTCCCTGGTGGGGATGGAGGAGATCTGGGGCCTTCAAGCTGCATGCACATCCCCTCTCTGGCTGCCCCTCTTGCTTCTTCTCTGCTGCCAAGCCTCTCACACCACACGTGCGTCTCACTGGAAGGAGCAGGCTGCTTGCCATTCTTGGGCAGGGAATCATCCCACACGCCTCGTTTCCTCGCAGGGGAGCGCACACTGACCCAGAGCCTCCAGGGGAGCTGCAGTCTCTCCAGCCACAAAGGCCTGTAGCCGAGTCCATGACGGCCTGTTGCATGGAGGGCTTCTATGGGAGAGGGCCGTGCTTCCCTGGCAGGGGCTCCTTCTCACACTGCTTTCCGTGGGGAAACCCTGCGTGTGCCAGGGCTCTCCTGTGTGCACAAAATCTCTCCCCAGTGCCTGAGGTGCAGGGAATCCCCTTCGGACACAGAGCCATGTTCTAGGCAGAGCTCCCATGCTGGGAGAGCCGCCACTGCCCCGACTGTCCAACTGCCTCAGGAACACACTTCGAGGGAGTGTGGGTCTGGCAGGCAGAACGGCCCGAGGGAGGAGCTCGGGCCTTCGGCTGTGGACAGCTTTCCCACTGCCAAGCCTTGGAGGAGTGCGTGGAGGCTGGGGCCTGCAGCGTTTTCCATCGGAGAGCACTGGGTGCCCAAAGCCTCCCCTGTGGCTTCCGAGCCCCTTCCCACCCACACGCCCTTGGCACCCACTCTGTTGCCAGAGGGAAGTCCTGAGCAGGACTCTCGAGCCTGTGCAGCCAGAGTGCCTCCTGCTTGGAAGTGGCCTCTGGATCTCATTTGGAGTGAGGCTTCTCCCATGCTTGTCAGCCAGCACAGGGTGCCATCGCTCCACCAGAGAACACTCTGCTTTGCCTTCAGCCATGGCTCGCCCTGCTGAGCTCTCTCTGCCTCAAGCAGAAACCCCAGTGTGCGTCCAGCCTCCAGAAAGCAGAGTGCCTTTGCCTGAGCACTGCTTTGCTGGGGCAGCACCCTGAAGGCCTCCTAGGGCCTTCTCTGCCCTAACCCAGTCGTGCCATTCGGCCCATGCGGGGAGCAACGTTCACCCTTGGCAGGGCTCAGCGTGTGGGCTGTGTGTGGTTTCATGGCTGGGAAAGGGCAGATCCTGAGGCTGGCTGCCCTCCTGTGAATGGGGCCTGGCGGGCAGAGCCGGCATTCCCTGGTGGGGATGGAGGAGATCTGGGGCCTTCAAGCTGCACGCACATCCCCTCTCTGGCTGCCCCTCTTGCTTCTTCTCTGCTGCCAAGCCTCTCACACCACACGTGCGTCTCACTGGAAGGAGCAGGCTGCTTGCCATTCTTGGGCAGGGAATCATCCCACAGGCCTCGTTTCCTCGCAGGGGAGCGCACACTGACCCAGAGCCTCCAGGGGAGCTGCAGTCTCTCCAGCCACAAAGGCCTGTAGCCGAGTCCATGACGGCCTGTTGCATGGAGGGCTTCTATGGGAGAGGGCCGTGCTTCCCTGGCAGGGGCTCCTTCTCACACTGCTTTCCGTGGGGAAACCCTGCGTGTGCCAGGGCTCTCCTGTGTGCACAAAATCTCTCCCCAGTGCCTGAGGTGCAGGGAATCCCCTTCGGACACAGAGCCATGTTCTAGGCAGAGCTCCCATGCTGGGAGAGCCGCCACTGCCCCGACTGTCCAACTGCCTCAGGAACACACTTCGAGGGAGTGTGGGTCTGGCAGGCAGAACGGCCCGAGGGAGGAGCTCGGGCCTTCGGCTGTGGACAGCTTTCCCACTGCCAAGCCTTGGAGGAGTGCGTGGAGGCTGGGGCCTGCAGCGTTTTCCATCGGAGAGCACTGGGTGCCCAAAGCCTCCCCTGTGGCTTCCGAGCCCCTTCCCACCCACACGCCCTTGGCACCCACTCTGTTGCCAGAGGGAAGTCCTGAGCAGGACTCTCTAGCCTGTGCAGCCAGAGTGCCTCCTGCTTGGAAGTGGCCTCTGGAACTCATTTGGAGTGAGGCTTCTCCCATGCTTGTCAGCCAGCACAGGGTGCCATCGCTCCACCAGAGAACACTCTGCTTTGCCTTCAGCCATGGCTCGCCCTGCTGAGCTCTCTCTGCCTCAAGCAGAAACCCCAGTGTGCGTCCAGCCTCCAGAAAGCAGAGTGCCTTTGCCTGAGCACTGCTTTGCTGGGGCAGCACCCTGAAGGCCTCCTAGGGCCTTCTCTGCCCTAACCCAGTCGTGCCATTCGGCCCATGCGGGGAGCAACGTTCACCCTTGGCAGGGCTCAGCGTGTGGGCTGTGTGTGGTTTCATGGCTGGGAAAGGGCAGATCCTGAGGCTGGCTGCCCTCCTGTGAATGGGGCCTGGCGGGCAGAGCCGGCATTCCCTGGTGGGGATGGAGGAGATCTGGGGCCTTCAAGCTGCATGCACATCCCCTCTCTGGCTGCCCCTCTTGCTTCTTCTCTGCTGCCAAGCCTCTCACACCACACGTGCGTCTCACTGGAAGGAGCAGGCTGCTTGCCATTCTTGGGCAGGGAATCATCCCACACGCCTCGTTTCCTCGCAGGGGAGCGCACACTGACCCAGAGCCTCCAGGGGAGCTGCAGTCTCTCCAGCCACAAAGGCCTGTAGCCGAGTCCATGACGGCCTGTTGCATGGAGGGCTTCTATGGGAGAGGGCCGTGCTTCCCTGGCAGGGGCTCCTTCTCACACTGCTTTCCGTGGGGAAACCCTGCGTGTGCCAGGGCTCTCCTGTGTGCACAAAATCTCTCCCCAGTGCCTGAGGTGCAGGGAATCCTCTTCGGACACAGAGCCATGTTCTAGGCAGAGCTCCCATGCTGGGAGAGCCGCCACTGCCCCGACTGTCCAACTGCCTCAGGAACACACTTCGAGGGAGTGTGGGTCTGGCAGGCAGAACGGCCCGAGGGAGGAGCTCGGGCCTTCGGCTGTGGACAGCTTTCCCACTGCCAAGCCTTGGAGGAGTGCGTGGAGGCTGGGGCCTGCAGCGTTTTCCATCGGAGAGCACTGGGTGCCCAAAGCCTCCCCTGTGGCTTCCGAGCCCCTTCCCACCCACACGCCCTTGGCACCCACTCTGTTGCCAGAGGGAAGTCCTGAGCAGGACTCTCGAGCCTGTGCAGCCAGAGTGCCTCCTGCTTGGAAGTGGCCTCTGGAACTCATTTGGAGTGAGGCTTCTCCCATGCTTGTCAGCCAGCACAGGGTGCCATCGCTCCACCAGAGAACACTCTGCTTTGCCTTCAGCCATGGCTCGCCCTGCTGAGCTCTCTCTGCCTCAAGCAGAAACCCCAGTGTGCGTCCAGCCTCCAGAAAGCAGAGTGCCTTTGCCTGAGCACTGCTTTGCTGGGGCAGCACCCTGAAGGCCTCCTAGGGCCTTCTCTGCCCTAACCCAGTCGTGCCATTCGGCCCATGCGGGGAGCAACGTTCACCCTTGGCAGGGCTCAGCGTGTGGGCTGTGTGTGGTTTCATGGCTGGGAAAGGGCAGATCCTGAGGCTGGCTGCCCTCCTGTGAATGGGGCCTGGCGGGCAGAGCCGGCATTCCCTGGTGGGGATGGAGGAGATCTGGGGCCTTCAAGCTGCATGCACATCCCCTCTCTGGCTGCCCCTCTTGCTTCTTCTCTGCTGCCAAGCCTCTCACACCACACGTGCGTCTCACTGGAAGGAGCAGGCTGCTTGCCATTCTTGGGCAGGGAATCATCCCACACGCCTCGTTTCCTCGCAGGGGAGCGCACACTGACCCAGAGCCTCCAGGGGAGCTGCAGTCTCTCCAGCCACAAAGGCCTGTAGCCGAGTCCATGACGGCCTGTTGCATGGAGGGCTTCTATGGGAGAGGGCCGTGCTTCCCTGGCAGGGGCTCCTTCTCACACTGCTTTCCGTGGGGAAACCCTGCGTGTGCCAGGGCTCTCCTGTGTGCACAAAATCTCTCCCCAGTGCCTGAGGTGCAGGGAATCCTCTTCGGACACAGAGCCATGTTCTAGGCAGAGCTCCCATGCTGGGAGAGCCGCCACTGCCCCGACTGTCCAACTGCCTCAGGAACACACTTCGAGGGAGTGTGGGTCTGGCAGGCAGAACGGCCCGAGGGAGGAGCTCGGGCCTTCGGCTGTGGACAGCTTTCCCACTGCCAAGCCTTGGAGGAGTGCGTGGAGGCTGGGGCCTGCAGCGTTTTCCATCGGAGAGCACTGGGTGCCCAAAGCCTCCCCTGTGGCTTCCGAGCCCCTTCCCACCCACACGCCCTTGGCACCCACTCTGTTGCCAGAGGGAAGTCCTGAGCAGGACTCTCGAGCCTGTGCAGCCAGAGTGCCTCCTGCTTGGAAGTGGCCTCTGGAACTCATTTGGAGTGAGGCTTCTCCCATGCTTGTCAGCCAGCACAGGGTGCCATCGCTCCACCAGAGAACACTCTGCTTTGCCTTCAGCCATGGCTCGCCCTGCTGAGCTCTCTCTGCCTCAAGCAGAAACCCCAGTGTGCGTCCAGCCTCCAGAAAGCAGAGTGCCTTTGCCTGAGCACTGCTTTGCTGGGGCAGCACCCTGAAGGCCTCCTAGGGCCTTCTCTGCCCTAACCCAGTCGTGCCATTCGGCCCATGCGGGGAGCAACGTTCACCCTTGGCAGGGCTCAGCGTGTGGGCTGTGTGTGGTTTCATGGCTGGGAAAGGGCAGATCCTGAGGCTGGCTGCCCTCCTGTGAATGGGGCCTGGCGGGCAGAGCCGGCATTCCCTGGTGGGGATGGAGGAGATCTGGGGCCTTCAAGCTGCATGCACATCCCCTCTCTGGCTGCCCCTCTTGCTTCTTCTCCGCTGCCAAGCCTCTCACACCACACGTGCGTCTCACTGGAAGGAGCAGGCTGCTTGCCATTCTTGGGCAGGGAATCATCCCACACGCCTCGTTTCCTCGCAGGGGAGCGCACACTGACCCAGAGCCTCCAGGGGAGCTGCAGTCTCTCCAGCCACAAAGGCCTGTAGCCGAGTCCATGACGGCCTGTTGCATGGAGGGCTTCTATGGGAGAGGGCCGTGCTTCCCTGGCAGGGGCTCCTTCTCACACTGCTTTCCGTGGGGAAACCCTGCGTGTGCCAGGGCTCTCCTGTGTGCACAAAATCTCTCCCCAGTGCCTGAGGTGCAGGGAATCCCCTTCGGACACAGAGCCATGTTCTAGGCAGAGCTCCCATGCTGGGAGAGCCGCCACTGCCCCGACTGTCCAACTGCCTCAGGAACACACTTCGAGGGAGTGTGGGTCTGGCAGGCAGAACGGCCCGAGGGAGGAGCTCGGGCCTTCGGCTGTGGACAGCTTTCCCACTGCCAAGCCTTGGAGGAGTGCGTGGAGGCTGGGGCCTGCAGCGTTTTCCATCGGAGAGCACTGGGTGCCCAAAGCCTCCCCTGTGGCTTCCGAGCCCCTTCCCACCCACACGCCCTTGGCACCCACTCTGTTGCCAGAGGGAAGTCCTGAGCAGGACTCTCTAGCCTGTGCAGCCAGAGTGCCTCCTGCTTGGAAGTGGCCTCTGGAACTCATTTGGAGTGAGGCTTCTCCCATGCTTGTCAGCCAGCACAGGGTGCCATCGCTCCACCAGAGAACACTCTGCTTTGCCTTCAGCCATGGCTCGCCCTGCTGAGCTCTCTCTGCCTCAAGCAGAAACCCCAGTGTGCGTCCAGCCTCCAGAAAGCAGAGTGCCTTTGCCTGAGCACTGCTTTGCTGGGGCAGCACCCTGAAGGCCTCCTAGGGCCTTCTCTGCCCTAACCCAGTCGTGCCATTCGGCCCATGCGGGGAGCAACGTTCACCCTTGGCAGGGCTCAGCGTGTGGGCTGTGTGTGGTTTCATGGCTGGGAAAGGGCAGATCCTGAGGCTGGCTGCCCTCCTGTGAATGGGGCCTGGCGGGCAGAGCCGGCATTCCCTGGTGGGGATGGAGGAGATCTGGGGCCTTCAAGCTGCATGCACATCCCCTCTCTGGCTGCCCCTCTTGCTTCTTCTCTGCTGCCAAGCCTCTCACACCACACGTGCGTCTCACTGGAAGGAGCAGGCTGCTTGCCATTCTTGGGCAGGGAATCATCCCACACGCCTCGTTTCCTCGCAGGGGAGCGCACACTGACCCAGAGCCTCCAGGGGAGCTGCAGTCTCTCCAGCCACAAAGGCCTGTAGCCGAGTCCATGACGGCCTGTTGCATGGAGGGCTTCTATGGGAGAGGGCCGTGCTTCCCTGGCAGGGGCTCCTTCTCACACTGCTTTCCGTGGGGAAACCCTGCGTGTGCCAGGGCTCTCCTGTGTGCACAAAATCTCTCCCCAGTGCCTGAGGTGCAGGGAATCCTCTTCGGACACAGAGCCATGTTCTAGGCAGAGCTCCCATGCTGGGAGAGCCGCCACTGCCCCGACTGTCCAACTGCCTCAGGAACACACTTCGAGGGAGTGTGGGTCTGGCAGGCAGAACGGCCCGAGGGAGGAGCTCGGGCCTTCGGCTGTGGACAGCTTTCCCACTGCCAAGCCTTGGAGGAGTGCGTGGAGGCTGGGGCCTGCAGCGTTTTCCATCGGAGAGCACTGGGTGCCCAAAGCCTCCCCTGTGGCTTCCGAGCCCCTTCCCACCCACACGCCCTTGGCACCCACTCTGTTGCCAGAGGGAAGTCCTGAGCAGGACTCTCGAGCCTGTGCAGCCAGAGTGCCTCCTGCTTGGAAGTGGCCTCTGGAACTCATTTGGAGTGAGGCTTCTCCCATGCTTGTCAGCCAGCACAGGGTGCCATCGCTCCACCAGAGAACACTCTGCTTTGCCTTCAGCCATGGCTCGCCCTGCTGAGCTCTCTCTGCCTCAAGCAGAAACCCCAGTGTGCGTCCAGCCTCCAGAAAGCAGAGTGCCTTTGCCTGAGCACTGCTTTGCTGGGGCAGCACCCTGAAGGCCTCCTAGGGCCTTCTCTGCCCTAACCCAGTCGTGCCATTCGGCCCATGCGGGGAGCAACGTTCACCCTTGGCAGGGCTCAGCGTGTGGGCTGTGTGTGGTTTCATGGCTGGGAAAGGGCAGATCCTGAGGCTGGCTGCCCTCCTGTGAATGGGGCCTGGCGGGCAGAGCCGGCATTCCCTGGTGGGGATGGAGGAGATCTGGGGCCTTCAAGCTGCATGCACATCCCCTCTCTGGCTGCCCCTCTTGCTTCTTCTCTGCTGCCAAGCCTCTCACACCACACGTGCGTCTCACTGGAAGGAGCAGGCTGCTTGCCATTCTTGGGCAGGAATCATCCCACACGCCTCGTTTCCTCGCAGGGGAGCGCACACTGACCCAGAGCCTCCAGGGGAGCTGCAGTCTCTCCAGCCACAAAGGCCTGTAGCCGAGTCCATGACGGCCTGTTGCATGGAGGGCTTCTATGGGAGAGGGCCGTGCTTCCCTGGCAGGGGCTCCTTCTCACACTGCTTTCCGTGGGGAAACCCTGCGTGTGCCAGGGCTCTCCTGTGTGCACAAAATCTCTCCCCAGTGCCTGAGGTGCAGGGAATCCCCTTCGGACACAGAGCCATGTTCTAGGCAGAGCTCCCATGCTGGGAGAGCCGCCACTGCCCCGACTGTCCAACTGCCTCAGGAACACACTTCGAGGGAGTGTGGGTCTGGCAGGCAGAACGGCCCGAGGGAGGAGCTCGGGCCTTCGGCTGTGGACAGCTTTCCCACTGCCAAGCCTTGGAGGAGTGCGTGGAGGCTGGGGCCTGCAGCGTTTTCCATCGGAGAGCACTGGGTGCCCAAAGCCTCCCCTGTGGCTTCCGAGCCCCTTCCCACCCACACGCCCTTGGCACCCACTCGGTTGCCAGAGGGAAGTCCTGAGCAGGACTCTCTAGCCTGTGCAGCCAGAGTGCCTCCTGCTTGGAAGTGGCCTCTGGAACTCATTTGGAGTGAGGCTTCTCCCATGCTTGTCAGCCAGCACAGGGTGCCATCGCTCCACCAGAGAACACTCTGCTTTGCCTTCAGCCATGGCTCGCCCTGCTGAGCTCTCTCTGCCTCAAGCAGAAACCCAGTGTGCGTCCAGCCTCCAGAAAGCAGAGTGCCTTTGCCTGAGCACTGCTTTGCTGGGGCAGCACCCTGAAGGCCTCCTAGGGCCTTCTCTGCCCTAACCCAGTCGTGCCATTCGGCCCATGCGGGGAGCAACGTTCACCTTGGCAGGGCTCAGCGTGTGGGCTGTGTGTGGTTTCATGGCTGGGAAAGGGCAGATCCTGAGGCTGGCTGCCCTCCTGTGAATGGGGCCTGGCGGGCAGAGCCGGCATTCCCTGGTGGGGATGGAGGAGATCTGGGGCCTTCAAGCTGCATGCACATCCCCTCTCTGGCTGCCCCTCTTGCTTCTTCTCTGCTGCCAAGCCTCTCACACCACACGTGCGTCTCACTGGAAGGAGCAGGCTGCTTGCCATTCTTGGGCAGGGAATCATCCCACACGCCTCGTTTCCTCGCAGGGGAGCGCACACTGACCCAGAGCCTCCAGGGGAGCTGCAGTCTCTCCAGCCACAAAGGCCTGTAGCCGAGTCCATGACGGCCTGTTGCATGGAGGGCTTCTATGGGAGAGGGCCGTGCTTCCCTGGCAGGGGCTCCTTCTCACACTGCTTTCCGTGGGGAAACCCTGCGTGTGCCAGGGCTCTCCTGTGTGCACAAAATCTCTCCCCAGTGCCTGAGGTGCAGGGAATCCTCTTCGGACACAGAGCCATGTTCTAGGCAGAGCTCCCATGCTGGGAGAGCCGCCACTGCCCCGACTGTCCAACTGCCTCAGGAACACACTTCGAGGGAGTGTGGGTCTGGCAGGCAGAACGGCCCGAGGGAGGAGCTCGGGCCTTCGGCTGTGGACAGCTTTCCCACTGCCAAGCCTTGGAGGAGTGCGTGGAGGCTGGGGCCTGCAGCGTTTTCCATCGGAGAGCACTGGGTGCCCAAAGCCTCCCCTGTGGCTTCCGAGCCCCTTCCCACCCACACGCCCTTGGCACCCACTCTGTTGCCAGAGGGAAGTCCTGAGCAGGACTCTCGAGCCTGTGCAGCCAGAGTGCCTCCTGCTTGGAAGTGGCCTCTGGAACTCATTTGGAGTGAGGCTTCTCCCATGCTTGTCAGCCAGCACAGGGTGCCATCGCTCCACCAGAGAACACTCTGCTTTGCCTTCAGCCATGGCTCGCCCTGCTGAGCTCTCTCTGCCTCAAGCAGAAACCCCAGTGTGCGTCCAGCCTCCAGAAAGCAGAGTGCCTTTGCCTGAGCACTGCTTTGCTGGGGCAGCACCCTGAAGGCCTCCTAGGGCCTTCTCTGCCCTAACCCAGTCGTGCCATTCGGCCCATGCGGGGAGCAACGTTCACCCTTGGCAGGGCTCAGCGTGTGGGCTGTGTGTGGTTTCATGGCTGGGAAAGGGCAGATCCTGAGGCTGGCTGCCCTCCTGTGAATGGGGCCTGGCGGGCAGAGCCGGCATTCCCTGGTGGGGATGGAGGAGATCTGGGGCCTTCAAGCTGCATGCACATCCCCTCTCTGGCTGCCCCTCTTGCTTCTTCTCTGCTGCCAAGCCTCTCACACCACACGTGCGTCTCACTGGAAGGAGCAGGCTGCTTGCCATTCTTGGGCAGGGAATCATCCCACACGCCTCGTTTCCTCGCAGGGGAGCGCACACTGACCCAGAGCCTCCAGGGGAGCTGCAGTCTCTCCAGCCACAAAGGCCTGTAGCCGAGTCCATGACGGCCTGTTGCATGGAGGGCTTCTATGGGAGAGGGCCGTGCTTCCCTGGCAGGGGCTCCTTCTCACACTGCTTTCCGTGGGGAAACCCTGCGTGTGCCAGGGCTCTCCTGTGTGCACAAAATCTCTCCCCAGTGCCTGAGGTGCAGGGAATCCCCTTCGGACACAGAGCCATGTTCTAGGCAGAGCTCCCATGCTGGGAGAGCCGCCACTGCCCCGACTGTCCAACTGCCTCAGGAACACACTTCGAGGGAGTGTGGGTCTGGCAGGCAGAACGGCCCGAGGGAGGAGCTCGGGCCTTCGGCTGTGGACAGCTTTCCCACTGCCAAGCCTTGGAGGAGTGCGTGGAGGCTGGGGCCTGCAGCGTTTTCCATCGGAGAGCACTGGGTGCCCAAAGCCTCCCTGTGGCTTCCGAGCCCCTTCCCACCCACACGCCTTGGCACCCACTCGGTTGCCAGAGGGAAGTCCTGAGCAGGACTCTCGAGCCTGTGCAGCCAGAGTGCCTCCTGCTTGGAAGTGGCCTCTGGAACTCATTTGGAGTGAGGCTTCTCCATGCTTGTCAGCCAGCACAGGGTGCCATCGCTCCACCAGAGAACACTCTGCTTTGCCTTCAGCCATGGCTCGCCCTGCTGAGCTCTCTCTGCCTCAAGCAGAAACCCCAGTGTGCGTCCAGCCTCCAGAAAGCAGAGTGCCTTTGCCTGAGCACTGCTTTGCTGGGGCAGCACCCTGAAGGCCTCCTAGGGCCTTCTCTGCCCTAACCCAGTCGTGCCATTCGGCCCATGCGGGGAGCAACGTTCACCCTTGGCAGGGCTCAGCGTGTGGGCTGTGTGTGGTTTCATGGCTGGGAAAGGGCAGATCCTGAGGCTGGCTGCCCTCCTGTGAATGGGGCCTGGCGGGCAGAGCCGGCATTCCCTGGTGGGGATGGAGGAGATCTGGGGCCTTCAAGCTGCATGCACATCCCCTCTCTGGCTGCCCCTCTTGCTTCTTCTCTGCTGCCAAGCCTCTCACACCACACGTGCGTCTCACTGGAAGGAGCAGGCTGCTTGCCATTCTTGGGCAGGGAATCATCCCACACGCCTCGTTTCCTCGCAGGGGAGCGCACACTGACCCAGAGCCTCCAGGGGAGCTGCAGTCTCTCCAGCCACAAAGGCCTGTAGCCGAGTCCATGACGGCCTGTTGCATGGAGGGCTTCTATGGGAGAGGGCCGTGCTTCCCTGGCAGGGGCTCCTTCTCACACTGCTTTCCGTGGGGAAACCCTGCGTGTGCCAGGGCTCTCCTGTGTGCACAAAATCTCTCCCCAGTGCCTGAGGTGCAGGGAATCCCCTTCGGACACAGAGCCATGTTCTAGGCAGAGCTCCCATGCTGGGAGAGCCGCCACTGCCCCGACTGTCCAACTGCCTCAGGAACACACTTCGAGGGAGTGTGGGTCTGGCAGGCAGAACGGCCCGAGGGAGGAGCTCGGGCCTTCGGCTGTGGACAGCTTTCCCACTGCCAAGCCTTGGAGGAGTGCGTGGAGGCTGGGGCCTGCAGCGTTTTCCATCGGAGAGCACTGGGTGCCCAAGCCTCCCCTGTGGCTTCCGAGCCCCTTCCCACCCACACGCCCTTGGCACCCACTCTGTTGCCAGAGGGAAGTCCTGAGCAGGACTCTCGAGCCTGTGCAGCCAGAGTGCCTCCTGCTTGGAAGTGGCCTCTGGAACTCATTTGGAGTGAGGCTTCTCCCATGCTTGTCAGCCAGCACAGGGTGCCATCGCTCCACCAGAGAACACTCTGCTTTGCCTTCAGCCATGGCTCGCCCTGCTGAGCTCTCTCTGCCTCAAGCAGAAACCCCAGTGTGCGTCCAGCCTCCAGAAAGCAGAGTGCCTTTGCCTGAGCACTGCTTTGCTGGGGCAGCACCCTGAAGGCCTCCTAGGGCCTTCTCTGCCCTAACCCAGTCGTGCCATTCGGCCCATGCGGGGAGCAACGTTCACCCCTTGGCAGGGCTCAGCGTGTGGGCTGTGTGTGGTTTCATGGCTGGGAAAGGGCAGATCCTGAGGCTGGCTGCCCTCCTGTGAATGGGGCCTGGCGGGCAGAGCCGGCATTCCCTGGTGGGGATGGAGGAGATCTGGGGCCTTCAAGCTGCATGCACATCCCCTCTCTGGCTGCCCCTCTTGCTTCTTCTCTGCTGCCAAGCCTCTCACACCACACGTGCGTCTCACTGGAAGGAGCAGGCTGCTTGCCATTCTTGGGCAGGGAATCATCCCACACGCCTCGTTTCCTCGCAGGGGAGCGCACACTGACCCAGAGCCTCCAGGGGAGCTGCAGTCTCTCCAGCCACAAAGGCCTGTAGCCGAGTCCATGACGGCCTGTTGCATGGAGGGCTTCTATGGGAGAGGGCCGTGCTTCCCTGGCAGGGGCTCCTTCTCACACTGCTTTCCGTGGGGAAACCCTGCGTGTGCCAGGGCTCTCCTGTGTGCACAAAATCTCTCCCCAGTGCCTGAGGTGCAGGGAATCCTCTTCGGACACAGAGCCATGTTCTAGGCAGAGCTCCCATGCTGGGAGAGCCGCCACTGCCCCGACTGTCCAACTGCCTCAGGAACACACTTCGAGGGAGTGTGGGTCTGGCAGGCAGAACGGCCCGAGGGAGGAGCTCGGGCCTTCGGCTGTGGACAGCTTTCCCACTGCCAAGCCTTGGAGGAGTGCGTGGAGGCTGGGGCCTGCAGCGTTTTCCATCGGAGAGCACTGGGTGCCCAAAGCCTCCCCTGTGGCTTCCGAGCCCCTTCCCACCCACACACCCTTGGCACCCACTCTGTTGCCAGAGGGAAGTCCTGAGCAGGACTCTCGAGCCTGTGCAGCCAGAGTGCCTCCTGCTTGGAAGTGGCCTCTGGAACTCATTTGGAGTGAGGCTTCTCCCATGCTTGTCAGCCAGCACAGGGTGCCATCGCTCCACCAGAGAACACTCTGCTTTGCCTTCAGCCATGGCTCGCCCTGCTGAGCTCTCTCTGCCTCAAGCAGAAACCCCAGTGTGCGTCCAGCCTCCAGAAAGCAGAGTGCCTTTGCCTGAGCACTGCTTTGCTGGGGCAGCACCCTGAAGGCCTCCTAGGGCCTTCTCTGCCCTAACCCAGTCGTGCCATTCGGCCCATGCGGGGAGCAACGTTCACCCTTGGCAGGGCTCAGCGTGTGGGCTGTGTGTGGTTTCATGGCTGGGAAAGGGCAGATCCTGAGGCTGGCTGCCCTCCTGTGAATGGGGCCTGGCGGGCAGAGCCGGCATTCCCTGGTGGGGATGGAGGAGATCTGGGGCCTTCAAGCTGCATGCACATCCCCTCTCTGGCTGCCCCTCTTGCTTCTTCTCTGCTGCCAAGCCTCTCACACCACACGTGCGTCTCACTGGAAGGAGCAGGCTGCTTGCCATTCTTGGGCAGGGAATCATCCCACACGCCTCGTTTCCTCGCAGGGGAGCGCACACTGACCCAGAGCCTCCAGGGGAGCTGCAGTCTCTCCAGCCACAAAGGCCTGTAGCCGAGTCCATGACGGCCTGTTGCATGGAGGGCTTCTATGGGAGAGGGCCGTGCTTCCCTGGCAGGGGCTCCTTCTCACACTGCTTTCCGTGGGGAAACCCTGCGTGTGCCAGGGCTCTCCTGTGTGCACAAAATCTCTCCCCAGTGCCTGAGGTGCAGGGAATCCTCTTCGGACACAGAGCCATGTTCTAGGCAGAGCTCCCATGCTGGGAGAGCCGCCACTGCCCCGACTGTCCAACTGCCTCAGGAACACACTTCGAGGGAGTGTGGGTCTGGCAGGCAGAACGGCCCGAGGGAGGAGCTCGGGCCTTCGGCTGTGGACAGCTTTCCCACTGCCAAGCCTTGGAGGAGTGCGTGGAGGCTGGGGCCTGCAGCGTTTTCCATCGGAGAGCACTGGGTGCCCAAAGCCTCCCTGTGGCTTCCGAGCCCCTTCCCACCCACACACCCTTGGCACCCACTCTGTTGCCAGAGGGAAGTCCTGAGCAGGACTCTCGAGCCTGTGCAGCCAGAGTGCCTCCTGCTTGGAAGTGGCCTCTGGAACTCATTTGGAGTGAGGCTTCTCCCATGCTTGTCAGCCAGCACAGGGTGCCATCGCTCCACCAGAGAACACTCTGCTTTGCCTTCAGCCATGGCTCGCCCTGCTGAGCTCTCTCTGCCTCAAGCAGAAACCCCAGTGTGCGTCCAGCCTCCAGAAAGCAGAGTGCCTTTGCCTGAGCACTGCTTTGCTGGGGCAGCACCCTGAAGGCCTCCTAGGGCCTTCTCTGCCCTAACCCAGTCGTGCCATTCGGCCCATGCGGGGAGCAACGTTCACCCTTGGCAGGGCTCAGCGTGTGGGCTGTGTGTGGTTTCATGGCTGGGAAAGGGCAGATCCTGAGGCTGGCTGCCCTCCTGTGAATGGGGCCTGGCGGCAGAGCCGGCATTCCCTGGTGGGGATGGAGGAGATCTGGGGCCTTCAAGCTGCATGCACATCCCCTCTCTGGCTGCCCCTCTTGCTTCTTCTCTGCTGCCAAGCCTCTCACACCACACGTGCGTCTCACTGGAAGGAGCAGGCTGCTTGCCATTCTTGGGCAGGGAATCATCCCACACGCCTCGTTTCCTCGCAGGGGAGTGCACACTGACCCAGAGCCTCCAGGGGAGCTGCAGTCTCTCCAGCCACAAAGGCCTGTAGCCGAGTCCATGACGGCCTGTTGCATGGAGGGCTTCTATGGGAGAGGGCCGTGCTTCCCTGGCAGGGGCTCCTTCTCACACTGCTTTCCGTGGGGAAACCCTGCGTGTGCCAGGGCTCTCCTGTGTGCACAAAATCTCTCCCCAGTGCCTGAGGTGCAGGGAATCCCCTTCGGACACAGAGCCATGTTCTAGGCAGAGCTCCCATGCTGGGAGAGCCGCCACTGCCCCGACTGTCCAACTGCCTCAGGAACACACTTCGAGGGAGTGTGGGTCTGGCAGGCAGAACGGCCCGAGGGAGGAGCTCGGGCCTTCGGCTGTGGACAGCTTTCCCACTGCCAAGCCTTGGAGGAGTGCGTGGAGGCTGGGGCCTGCAGCGTTTTCCATCGGAGAGCACTGGGTGCCCAAAGCCTCCCCTGTGGCTTCCGAGCCCCTTCCCACCCACACGCCCTTGGCACCCACTCTGTTGCCAGAGGGAAGTCCTGAGCAGGACTCTCGAGCCTGTGCAGCCAGAGTGCCTCCTGCTTGGAAGTGGCCTCTGGAACTCATTTGGAGTGAGGCTTCTCCCATGCTTGTCAGCCAGCACAGGGTGCCATCGCTCCACCAGAGAACACTCTGCTTTGCCTTCAGCCATGGCTCGCCCTGCTGAGCTCTCTCTGCCTCAAGCAGAAACCCCAGTGTGCGTCCAGCCTCCAGAAAGCAGAGTGCCTTTGCCTGAGCACTGCTTTGCTGGGGCAGCACCCTGAAGGCCTCCTAGGGCCTTCTCTGCCCTAACCCAGTCGTGCCATTCGGCCCATGCGGGGAGCAACGTTCACCCTTGGCAGGGCTCAGCGTGTGGGCTGTGTGTGGTTTCATGGCTGGGAAAGGGCAGATCCTGAGGCTGGCTGCCCTCCTGTGAATGGGGCCTGGCGGGCAGAGCCGGCATTCCCTGGTGGGGATGGAGGAGATCTGGGGCCTTCAAGCTGCATGCACATCCCCTCTCTGGCTGCCCCTCTTGCTTCTTCTCTGCTGCCAAGCCTCTCACACCACACGTGCGTCTCACTGGAAGGAGCAGGCTGCTTGCCATTCTTGGGCAGGGAATCATCCCACACGCCTCGTTTCCTCGCAGGGGAGCGCACACTGACCCAGAGCCTCCAGGGGAGCTGCAGTCTCTCCAGCCACAAAGGCCTGTAGCCGAGTCCATGACGGCCTGTTGCATGGAGGGCTTCTATGGGAGAGGGCCGTGCTTCCCTGGCAGGGGCTCCTTCTCACACTGCTTTCCGTGGGGAAACCCTGCGTGTGCCAGGGCTCTCCTGTGTGCACAAAATCTCTCCCCAGTGCCTGAGGTGCAGGGAATCCCCTTCGGACACAGAGCCATGTTCTAGGCAGAGCTCCCATGCTGGGAGAGCCGCCACTGCCCCGACTGTCCAACTGCCTCAGGAACACACTTCGAGGGAGTGTGGGTCTGGCAGGCAGAACGGCCCGAGGGAGGAGCTCGGGCCTTCGGCTGTGGACAGCTTTCCCACTGCCAAGCCTTGGAGGAGTGCGTGGAGGCTGGGGCCTGCAGCGTTTTCCATCGGAGAGCACTGGGTGCCCAAAGCCTCCCCTGTGGCTTCCGAGCCCCTTCCCACCCACACGCCCTTGGCACCCACTCGGTTGCCAGAGGGAAGTCCTGAGCAGGACTCTCTAGCCTGTGCAGCCAGAGTGCCTCCTGCTTGGAAGTGGCCTCTGGAACTCATTTGGAGTGAGGCTTCTCCCATGCTTGTCAGCCAGCACAGGGTGCCATCGCTCCACCAGAGAACACTCTGCTTTGCCTTCAGCCATGGCTCGCCCTGCTGAGCTCTCTCTGCCTCAAGCAGAAACCCCAGTGTGCGTCCAGCCTCCAGAAAGCAGAGTGCCTTTGCCTGAGCACTGCTTTGCTGGGGCAGCACCCTGAAGGCCTCCTAGGGCCTTCTCTGCCCTAACCCAGTCGTGCCATTCGGCCCATGCGGGGAGCAACGTTCACCCTTGGCAGGGCTCAGCGTGTGGGCTGTGTGTGGTTTCATGGCTGGGAAAGGGCAGATCCTGAGGCTGGCTGCCCTCCTGTGAATGGGGCCTGGCGGGCAGAGCCGGCATTCCCTGGTGGGGATGGAGGAGATCTGGGGCCTTCAAGCTGCATGCACATCCCCTCTCTGGCTGCCCCTCTTGCTTCTTCTCTGCTGCCAAGCCTCTCACACCACACGTGCGTCTCACTGGAAGGAGCAGGCTGCTTGCCATTCTTGGGCAGGGAATCATCCCACACGCCTCGTTTCCTCGCAGGGGAGCGCACACTGACCCAGAGCCTCCAGGGGAGCTGCAGTCTCTCCAGCCACAAAGGCCTGTAA
>NW_026648501.1:0-53715 GCF_030028045.1 Hippopotamus amphibius kiboko | reverse complement strand
CGAGGTGTGTGGGATGATTCCCGTGCCTCAGAATGGCAAGCAGTCTGCTCCTCCAGTGAGACGCACGTGTGGTGCGAGAGGCTTGGCAGCAGAGAAGAAGCAAGAGGGGCAGCCAGAGAGGGGATGTGCATGCAGCTTGAAGGCCCCAGATCTCCTACATCCCAACCAGGGAATGCCGGCTCTGCCCACCAGGCCCCATTCACAGGAGGGCACCCAGCTTCAGGATCTGCCTTTTCCCAGCCATGAAACCCCACACAGGCCACACGCTGAGCCCTGCCAAGGGGGAGCTTTGCTCCCGCATGGGCCGAATGGCACGACTTGGGTTAGGGCAGAGAAGGCCCTAGGAGGACTTCAGGGTGCTGCCACAGCATAGCAGTGCTCAGGCAAAGGCACTCTGCTTTCTGTAGGCTGGACGCACACTGGAGCTTCTGCTTGAGGCAGAGAGAGCTCAGCAGGGCGAGCCAGGGCTGAAGGCAAAGCAGAGAGTTTTTTGGTTGAGCGATGGCACCATCTGCTGGCTGATAAGCATGGGAGCAGCCTCACTCCAAATGAGTTCCTGAGGCCGTTTCCAAGCAGGAGGCACTCTGGCTGCACAAGCTTGAGAGTCCTGCTTAGGACTTCCCTCTGGCAACAGAGTGGGTGCCAAGGGCCTGTGGGTGGGAAGGGGCTCGGAAGGCACAGGGGAGGCTTTGGGCCCCCAGTGCTCTCCGATGGAAAACGCTGCACGCCCCAGCATCCATGAGCTCCTCCAAGGCTTGGCAGTGGGAAAGCTGTCCACAGCCGAAGGCTCCCTGCCAAGTGCTGCAGGCCTTTCTGCATGGCTCAGCGGCAGCTTCCTTGCAGGCTGCTGGTCCAGGGGCGTGTGTGCCCTGGTCCAGAGTGCTGTAGGAGGAGCTCCTAGCAAGGGGAGAGCAAGCCCCTTGTTTCCTTGGCGTCGACCGGCCTGTGCACACAGAGGCCTGCCAGCAGTGAAGACAGTGCAGGCAGCAAGGGAGTGTGGCAGGCAGCGAAGAGGTGGCAGGAGTCCTGCTTGCAAGTGGGGTCATGACTGTTTTGTGCTCAGGCCCCAGGGGCCACGTGCACACTCAGCCTCTGGACCCGCAGCTTGCCAGCAGTGCAAGAGACACACAGGCAACACCCTGGGGCCTGCTCGAATGAACTGTGCTCTGTCGAGGTCCTGCTGGCTGGCAGTGGCCCAGGCCAGCACAGGCCCTAGGGAGGCCTGGCTGAGCCTGGGATGGGTCCCAAACTAGCAGTGCCCAGGGAAAGCCTGGGACTGGAGGCCAGGCTACAGGCTCATTCCAGCTTGAGCCTGGTGCCCAGAGCCTTCAGCTGGGACTTGCAGGGGGAATGCTCAGCACAGTGGCTTTGGCCTGCCATCCACGTTCCTCACTCGGGCCGTTCTGCCTGTTAGACCCACACTCCCTAGAAGTGTGTTCCTGAGGCAGTTGGACAGTTGGGGAAGTGGAGGCTCTCCCAGCATGGGAGGTCTGCCTAGAACATTGCTCTGTGTCCAAAGAGGATTCCCTGCACCTCAGGCACTGGGGAGAGATTTTGTGCACACAGGAGACCCCTGGCGCACACAGTGTTTCCCCACGGAAAGCAGTGTGAGAAGGAGCCCCTGCCAGGGAAGCATGGCACTCTCCCATAGGAGCCCTCCCTGCAACAGGCTGTCATGGACTCGGCTACAGGCCTCTGTGGCTGGAGAGACTACAGCTCCTCTGGAGGCTCTGAGTCAGTCTGCACTCCCCTTCGAGGAAACGAGGTGTGTGGGATGATTCCCTGCCCAAGAATGGCAAGCAGCCTGCTCCTTCCAATGAGACGCACGTGTGGTGCGAGAGGCTTGGCAGCAGAGAAGAAGCAAGAGGGGCAGCCAGAGAGGGGATGTGCATGCAGCTTGAAGGCCCCAGATCTCCTACATCCCAACCAGGGAATGCCGGCTCTGCCCACCAGGCCCCATTCACAGGAGGGCACCCAGCTTCAGGATCTGCCTTTTCCCAGCCATGAAACCCCACACAGGCCACACGCTGAGCCCTGCCAAGGGGGAGCTTTGCTCCCCGCATGGGCCGAATGGCACGACTTGGGTTAGGCAGAGAAGGCCCTAGGAGGCCTTCAGGGTGCTGCCACAGCATAGCAGTGCTCAGGCAAAGGCACTCTGCTTTCTGTAGGCTGGACGCACACTGGAGCTTCTGCTTGAGGCAGAGAGAGCTCAGCAGGGCGAGCCAGGGCTGAAGGCAAAGCAGAGAGTTTTTTGGTGGAGCGATGGCACCATCTGCTGGCTGATAAGCATGGGAGCAGCCTCACTCCAAATGAGTTCCTGAGGCCGTTTCCAAGCAGGAGGCACTCTGGCTGCACAAGCTCGAGAGTCCTGCTTAGGACTTCCCTCTGGCAACAGAGTGGGTGCCAAGGGCCTGTGGGTGGGAAGGGGCTCGGAAGGCACAGGGGAGGCTTTGGGCCCCCAGTGCTCTCCGATGGAAAACGCTGCACGCCCCAGCATCCATGAGCTCCTCCAAGGCTTGGCAGTGGGAAAGCTGTCCACAGCCGAAGGCTCCCTGCCAAGTGCTGCAGGCCTTTCTGCATGGCTCAGCGGCAGCTTCCTTGCAGGCTGCTGGTCCAGGGGCGTGTGTGCCCTGGTCCAGAGTGCTGTAGGAGGAGCTCCTAGCAAGGGGAGAGCAAGCCCCTTGTTTCCTTGGCGTCGACCGGCCTGTGCACACAGAGGCCTGCCAGCAGTGAAGACAGTGCAGGCAGCAAGGGAGTGTGGCAGGCAGCGAAGAGGTGGCAGGAGTCCTGCTTGCAAGTGGGGTCATGACTGTTTTGTGCTCAGGCCCCAGGGGCCACGTGCACACTCAGCCTCTGGACCCGCAGCTTGCCAGCAGTGCAAGAGACACACAGGCAACACCCTGGGGCCTGCTCGAATGAACTGTGCTCTGTCGAGGTCCTGCTGGCTGGCAGTGGCCCAGGCCAGCACAGGCCCTAGGGAGGCCTGGCTGAGCCTGGGATGGGTCCCAAACTAGCAGTGCCCAGGGAAAGCCTGGGACTGGAGGCCAGGCTACAGGCTCATTCCAGCTTGAGCCTGGTGCCCAGAGCCTTCAGCTGGGACTTGCAGGGGGAATGCTCAGCACAGTGGCTTTGGCCTGCCATCCACGTTCCTCACTCGGGCCGTTCTGCCTGTTAGACCCACACTCCCTAGAAGTGTGTTCCTGAGGCAGTTGGACAGTTGGGAAGTGGAGGCTCTCCCAGCATGGGAGGTCTGCCTAGAACATTGCTCTGTGTCCAACGAGGATTCCCTGCACCTCAGGCACTGGGGAGAGATTTTGTGCACACAGGAGACCCCTGGCGCACACAGTGTTTCCCCACGGAAAGCAGTGTGAGAAGGAGCCCCTGCCAGGGAAGCATGGCACTCTCCCATAGGAGCCCTCCCTGCAACAGGCTGTCATGGACTCGGCTACAGGCCTCTGTGGCTGGAGAGACTACAGCTCCTCTGGAGGCTCTGAGTCAGTCTGCACTCCCCTTCGAGAAACGAGGTGTGTGGGATGATTCCCTGCCCAAGAATGGCAAGCAGCCTGCTCCTTCCAATGAGACGCACGTGTGGTGCGAGAGGCTTGGCAGCAGAGAAGAAGCAAGAGGGGCAGCCAGAGAGGGGATGTGCATGCAGCTTGAAGGCCCCAGATCTCCTACATCCCAACCAGGGAATGCCGGCTCTGCCCACCAGGCCCCATTCACAGGAGGGCACCCAGCTTCAGGATCTGCCTTTTCCCAGCCATGAAACCCCACACAGGCCACACGCTGAGCCCTGCCAAGGGGGAGCTTTGCTCCCCGCATGGGCCGAATGGCACGACTTGGGTTAGGGCAGAGAAGGCCCTAGGAGGCCTTCAGGGTGCTGCCACAGCATAGCAGTGCTCAGGCAAAGGCACTCTGCTTTCTGTAGGCTGGACGCACACTGGAGCTTCTGCTTGAGGCAGAGAGAGCTCAGCAGGGCGAGCCAGGGCTGAAGGCAAAGCAGAGAGTTTTTTGGTGGAGCGATGGCACCATCTGCTGGCTGATAAGCATGGGAGCAGCCTCACTCCAAATGAGTTCCTGAGGCCGTTTCCAAGCAGGAGGCACTCTGGCTGCACAAGCTCGAGAGTCCTGCTTAGGACTTCCCTCTGGCAACAGAGTGGGTGCCAAGGGCCTGTGGGTGGGAAGGGGCTCGGAAGGCACAGGGGAGGCTTTGGGCCCCCAGTGCTCTCCGATGGAAAACGCTGCACGCCCCAGCATCCATGAGCTCCTCCAAGGCTTGGCAGTGGGAAAGCTGTCCACAGCCGAAGGCTCCCTGCCAAGTGCTGCAGGCCTTTCTGCATGGCTCAGCGGCAGCTTCCTTGCAGGCTGCTGGTCCAGGGGCGTGTGTGCCCTGGTCCAGAGTGCTGTAGGAGGAGCTCCTAGCAAGGGGAGAGCAAGCCCCTTGTTTCCTTGGCGTCGACCGGCCTGTGCACACAGAGGCCTGCCAGCAGTGAAGACAGTGCAGGCAGCAAGGGAGTGTGGCAGGCAGCGAAGAGGTGGCAGGAGTCCTGCTTGCAAGTGGGGTCATGACTGTTTTGTGCTCAGGCCCCAGGGGCCACGTGCACACTCAGCCTCTGGACCCGCAGCTTGCCAGCAGTGCAAGAGACACACAGGCAACACCCTGGGGCCTGCTCGAATGAACTGTGCTCTGTCGAGGTCCTGCTGGCTGGCAGTGGCCCAGGCCAGCACAGGCCCTAGGGAGGCCTGGCTGAGCCTGGGATGGGTCCCAAACTAGCAGTGCCCAGGGAAAGCCTGGGACTGGAGGCCAGGCTACAGGCTCATTCCAGCTTGAGCCTGGTGCCCAGAGCCTTCAGCTGGGACTTGCAGGGGGAATGCTCAGCACAGTGGCTTTGGCCTGCCATCCACGTTCCTCACTCGGGCCGTTCTGCCTGTTAGACCCACACTCCCTAGAAGTGTGTTCCTGAGGCAGTTGGACAGTTGGGGAAGTGGAGGCTCTCCCAGCATGGGAGGTCTGCCTAGAACATTGCTCTGTGTCCAAAGAGGATTCCCTGCACCTCAGGCACTGGGGAGAGATTTTGTGCACACAGGAGACCCCTGGCGCACACAGTGTTTCCCCACGGAAAGCAGTGTGAGAAGGAGCCCCTGCCAGGGAAGCATGGCACTCTCCCATAGGAGCCCTCCCTGCAACAGGCTGTCATGGACTCGGCTACAGGCCTCTGTGGCTGGAGAGACTACAGCTCCTCTGGAGGCTCTGAGTCAGTCTGCACTCCCCTTCGAGGAAACGAGGTGTGTGGGATGATTCCCTGCCCAAGAATGGCAAGCAGCCTGCTCCTTCCAATGAGACGCACGTGTGGTGCGAGAGGCTTGGCAGCAGAGAAGAAGCAAGAGGGGCAGCCAGAGAGGGGATGTGCATGCAGCTTGAAGGCCCCAGATCTCCTACATCCCAACCAGGGAATGCCGGCTCTGCCCACCAGGCCCCATTCACAGGAGGGCACCCAGCTTCAGGATCTGCCTTTTCCCAGCCATGAAACCCCACACAGGCCACACGCTGAGCCCTGCCAAGGGGGAGCTTTGCTCCCCGCATGGGCGAATGGCACGACTTGGGTTAGGGCAGAGAAGGCCCTAGGAGGCCTTCAGGGTGCTGCCACAGCATAGCAGTGCTCAGGCAAAGGCACTCTGCTTTCTGTAGGCTGGACGCACACTGGAGCTTCTGCTTGAGGCAGAGAGAGCTCAGCAGGGCGAGCCAGGGCTGAAGGCAAAGCAGAGAGTTTTTTGGTGGAGCGATGGCACCATCTGCTGGCTGATAAGCATGGGAGCAGCCTCACTCCAAATGAGTTCCTGAGGCCGTTTCCAAGCAGGAGGCACTCTGGCTGCACAAGCTCGAGAGTCCTGCTTAGGACTTCCCTCTGGCAACAGAGTGGATGCCAAGGGCCTGTGGGTGGGAAGGGGCTCGGAAGGCACAGGGGAGGCTTTGGGCCCCCAGTGCTCTCCGAAGGAAAACGCTGCACGCCCCAGCATCCATGAGCTCCTCCAAGGCTTGACAGTGGGAAAGCTGTCCACAGCCGAAGGCTCCCTGCCAAGTGCTGCAGGCCTTTCTGCATGGCTCAGCGGCAGCTTCCTTGCAGGCTGCTGGTCCAGGGGCGTGTGTGCCCTGGTCCAGAGTGCTGTAGGAGGAGCTCCTAGCAAGGGGAGAGCAAGCCCCTTGTTTCCTTGGCGTCGACCGGCCTGTGCACACAGAGGCCTGCCAGCAGTGAAGACAGTGCAGGCAGCAAGGGAGTGTGGCAGGCAGCGAAGAGGTGGCAGGAGTCCTGCTTGCAAGTGGGGTCATGACTGTTTTGTGCTCAGGCCCCAGGGGCCACGTGCACACTCAGCCTCTGGACCCGCAGCTTGCCAGCAGTGCAAGAGACACACAGGCAACACCCTGGGGCCTGCTCGAATGAACTGTGCTCTGTCGAGGTCCTGCTGGCTGGCAGTGGCCCAGGCCAGCACAGGCCCTAGGGAGGCCTGGCTGAGCCTGGGATGGGTCCCAAACTAGCAGTGCCCAGGGAAAGCCTGGGACTGGAGGCCAGGCTACAGGCTCATTCCAGCTTGAGCCTGGTGCCCAGAGCCTTCAGCTGGGACTTGCAGGGGGAATGCTCAGCACAGTGGCTTTGGCCTGCCATCCACGTTCCTCACTCGGGCCGTTCTGCCTGTTAGACCCACACTCCCTAGAAGTGTGTTCCTGAGGCAGTTGGACAGTTGGGGAAGTGGAGGCTCTCCCAGCATGGGAGGTCTGCCTAGAACATTGCTCTGTGTCCAAAGAGGATTCCCTGCACCTCAGGCACTGGGGAGAGATTTTGTGCACACAGGAGACCCCTGGCGCACACAGTGTTTCCCCACGGAAAGCAGTGTGAGAAGGAGCCCCTGCCAGGGAAGCATGGCACTCTCCCATAGGAGCCCTCCCTGCAACAGGCTGTCATGGACTCGGCTACAGGCCTCTGTGGCTGGAGAGACTACAGCTCCTCTGGAGGCTCTGAGTCAGTCTGCACTCCCCTTCGAGGAAACGAGGTGTGTGGGATGATTCCCTGCCCAAGAATGGCAAGCAGCCTGCTCCTTCCAATGAGACGCACGTGTGGTGCGAGAGGCTTGGCAGCAGAGAAGAAGCAAGAGGGGCAGCCAGAGAGGGGATGTGCATGCAGCTTGAAGGCCCCAGATCTCCTACATCCCAACCAGGGAATGCCGGCTCTGCCCACCAGGCCCCATTCACAGGAGGGCACCCAGCTTCAGGATCTGCCTTTTCCCAGCCATGAAACCCCACACAGGCCACACGCTGAGCCCTGCCAAGGGGGAGCTTTGCTCCCCGCATGGGCCGAATGGCACGACTTGGGTTAGGGCAGAGAAGGCCCTAGGAGGCCTTCAGGGTGCTGCCACAGCATAGCAGTGCTCAGGCAAAGGCACTCTGCTTTCTGTAGGCTGGACGCACACTGGAGCTTCTGCTTGAGGCAGAGAGAGCTCAGCAGGGCGAGCCAGGGCTGAAGGCAAAGCAGAGAGTTTTTTGGTGGAGCGATGGCACCATCTGCTGGCTGATAAGCATGGGAGCAGCCTCACTCCAAATGAGTTCCTGAGGCCGTTTCCAAGCAGGAGGCACTCTGGCTGCACAAGCTCGAGAGTCCTGCTTAGGACTTCCCTCTGGCAACAGAGTGGGTGCCAAGGGCCTGTGGGTGGGAAGGGGCTCAGAAGGCACAGGGGAGGCTTTGGGCCCCCAGTGCTCTCCGATGGAAAACGCTGCACGCCCCAGCATCCATGAGCTCCTCCAAGGCTTGGCAGTGGGAAAGCTGTCCACAGCCGAAGGCTCCCTGCCAAGTGCTGCAGGCCTTTCTGCATGGCTCAGCGGCAGCTTCCTTGCAGGCTGCTGGTCCAGGGGCGTGTGTGCCCTGGTCCAGAGTGCTGTAGGAGGAGCTCCTAGCAAGGGGAGAGCAAGCCCCTTGTTTCCTTGGCGTCGACCGGCCTGTGCACACAGAGGCCTGCCAGCAGTGAAGACAGTGCAGGCAGCAAGGGAGTGTGGCAGGCAGCGAAGAGGTGGCAGGAGTCCTGCTTGCAAGTGGGGTCATGACTGTTTTGTGCTCAGGCCCCAGGGGCCACGTGCACACTCAGCCTCTGGACCCGCAGCTTGCCAGCAGTGCAAGAGACACACAGGCAACACCCTGGGGCCTGCTCGAATGAACTGTGCTCTGTCGAGGTCCTGCTGGCTGGCAGTGGCCCAGGCCAGCACAGGCCCTAGGGAGGCCTGGCTGAGCCTGGGATGGGTCCCAAACTAGCAGTGCCCAGGGAAAGCCTGGGACTGGAGGCCAGGCTACAGGCTCATTCCAGCTTGAGCCTGGTGCCCAGAGCCTTCAGCTGGGACTTGCAGGGGGAATGCTCAGCACAGTGGCTTTGGCCTGCCATCCACGTTCCTCACTCGGGCCGTTCTGCCTGTTAGACCCACACTCCCTAGAAGTGTGTTCCTGAGGCAGTTGGACAGTTGGGGAAGTGGAGGCTCTCCCAGCATGGGAGGTCTGCCTAGAACATTGCTCTGTGTCCAAAGAGGATTCCCTGCACCTCAGGCACTGGGGAGAGATTTTGTGCACACAGGAGACCCCTGGCGCACACAGTGTTTCCCCACGGAAAGCAGTGTGAGAAGGAGCCCCTGCCAGGGAAGCATGGCACTCTCCCATAGGAGCCCTCCCTGCAACAGGCTGTCATGGACTCGGCTACAGGCCTCTGTGGCTGGAGAGACTACAGCTCCTCTGGAGGCTCTGAGTCAGTCTGCACTCCCCTTCGAGGAAACGAGGTGTGTGGGATGATTCCCTGCCCAAGAATGGCAAGCAGCCTGCTCCTTCCAATGAGACGCACGTGTGGTGCGAGAGGCTTGGCAGCAGAGAAGAAGCAAGAGGGGCAGCCAGAGAGGGGATGTGCATGCAGCTTGAAGGCCCCAGATCTCCTACATCCCAACCAGGGAATGCCGGCTCTGCCCACCAGGCCCCATTCACAGGAGGGCACCCAGCTTCAGGATCTGCCTTTTCCCAGCCATGAAACCCCACACAGGCCACACGCTGAGCCCTGCCAAGGGGGAGCTTTGCTCCCCGCATGGGCCGAATGGCACGACTTGGGTTAGGGCAGAGAAGGCCCTAGGAGGCCTTCAGGGTGCTGCCACAGCATAGCAGTGCTCAGGCAAAGGCACTCTGCTTTCTGTAGGCTGGACGCACACTGGAGCTTCTGCTTGAGGCAGAGAGAGCTCAGCAGGGCGAGCCAGGGCTGAAGGCAAAGCAGAGAGTTTTTTGGTGGAGCGATGGCACCATCTGCTGGCTGATAAGCATGGGAGCAGCCTCACTCCAAATGAGTTCCTGAGGCCGTTTCCAAGCAGGAGGCACTCTGGCTGCACAAGCTCGAGAGTCCTGCTTATGACTTCCCTCTGGCAACAGAGTGGGTGCCAAGGGCCTGTGGGTGGGAAGGGGCTCGGAAGGCACAGGGGAGGCTTTGGGCCCCCAGTGCTCTCCGAAGGAAAACGCTGCACGCCCCAGCATCCATGAGCTCCTCCAAGGCTTGACAGTGGGAAAGCTGTCCACAGCCGAAGGCTCCCTGCCAAGTGCTGCAGGCCTTTCTGCATGGCTCAGCGGCAGCTTCCTTGCAGGCTGCTGGTCCAGGGGCGTGTGTGCCCTGGTCCAGAGTGCTGTAGGAGGAGCTCCTAGCAAGGGGAGAGCAAGCCCCTTGTTTCCTTGGCGTAGACCGGCCTGTGCACACAGAGGCCTGCCAGCAGTGAAGACAGTGCAGGCAGCAAGGGAGTGTGGCAGGCAGCGAAGAGGTGGCAGGAGTCCTGCTTGCAAGTGGGGTCATGACTGTTTTGTGCTCAGGCCCCAGGGGCCACGTGCACACTCAGCCTCTGGACCCGCAGCTTGCCAGCAGTGCAAGAGACACACAGGCAACACCCTGGGGCCTGCTCGAATGAACTGTGCTCTGTCGAGGTCCTGCTGGCTGGCAGTGGCCCAGGCCAGCACAGGCCCTAGGGAGGCCTGGCTGAGCCTGGGATGGGTCCCAAACTAGCAGTGCCCAGGGAAAGCCTGGGACTGGAGGCCAGGCTACAGGCTCATTCCAGCTTGAGCCTGGTGCCCAGAGCCTTCAGCTGGGACTTGCAGGGGGAATGCTCAGCACAGTGGCTTTGGCCTGCCATCCACGTTCCTCACTCGGGCCGTTCTGCCTGTTAGACCCACACTCCCTAGAAGTGTGTTCCTGAGGCAGTTGGACAGTTGGGGAAGTGGAGGCTCTCCCAGCATGGGAGGTCTGCCTAGAACATTGCTCTGTGTCCAAAGAGGATTCCCTGCACCTCAGGCACTGGGGAGAGATTTTGTGCACACAGGAGACCCCTGGCGCACACAGTGTTTCCCCACGGAAAGCAGTGTGAGAAGGAGCCCCTGCCAGGGAAGCATGGCACTCTCCCATAGGAGCCCTCCCTGCAACAGGCTGTCATGGACTCGGCTACAGGCCTCTGTGGCTGGAGAGACTACAGCTCCTCTGGAGGCTCTGAGTCAGTCTGCACTCCCCTTCGAGGAAACGAGGTGTGTGGGATGATTCCCTGCCCAAGAATGGCAAGCAGCCTGCTCCTTCCAATGAGACGCACGTGTGGTGCGAGAGGCTTGGCAGCAGAGAAGAAGCAAGAGGGGCAGCCAGAGAGGGGATGTGCATGCAGCTTGAAGGCCCCAGATCTCCTACATCCCAACCAGGGAATGCCGGCTCTGCCCACCAGGCCCCATTCACAGGAGGGCACCCAGCTTCAGGATCTGCCTTTTCCCAGCCATGAAACCCCACACAGGCCACACGCTGAGCCTGCCAAGGGGGAGCTTTGCTCCCCGCATGGGCCGAATGGCACGACTTGGGTTAGGGCAGAGAAGGCCCTAGGAGGCCTTCAGGGTGCTGCCACAGCATAGCAGTGCTCAGGCAAAGGCACTCTGCTTTCTGTAGGCTGGACGCACACTGGAGCTTCTGCTTGAGGCAGAGAGAGCTCAGCAGGGCGAGCCAGGGCTGAAGGCAAAGCAGAGAGTTTTTTGGTGGAGCGATGGCACCATCTGCTGGCTGATAAGCATGGGAGCAGCCTCACTCCAAATGAGTTCCTGAGGCCGTTTCCAAGCAGGAGGCACTCTGGCTGCACAAGCTCGAGAGTCCTGCTTATGACTTCCCTCTGGCAACAGAGTGGGTGCCAAGGGCCTGTGGGTGGGAAGGGGCTCGGAAGGCACAGGGGAGGCTTTGGGCCCCCAGTGCTCTCCGAAGGAAAACGCTGCACGCCCCAGCATCCATGAGCTCCTCCAAGGCTTGACAGTGGGAAAGCTGTCCACAGCCGAAGGCTCCCTGCCAAGTGCTGCAGGCCTTTCTGCATGGCTCAGCGGCAGCTTCCTTGCAGGCTGCTGGTCCAGGGGCGTGTGTGCCCTGGTCCAGAGTGCTGTAGGAGGAGCTCCTAGCAAGGGGAGAGCAAGCCCCTTGTTTCCTTGGCGTAGACCGGCCTGTGCACACAGAGGCCTGCCAGCAGTGAAGACAGTGCAGGCAGCAAGGGAGTGTGGCAGGCAGCGAAGAGGTGGCAGGAGTCCTGCTTGCAAGTGGGGTCATGACTGTTTTGTGCTCAGGCCCCAGGGGCCACGTGCACACTCAGCCTCTGGACCCGCAGCTTGCCAGCAGTGCAAGAGACACACAGGCAACACCCTGGGGCCTGCTCGAATGAACTGTGCTCTGTCGAGGTCCTGCTGGCTGGCAGTGGCCCAGGCCAGCACAGGCCCTAGGGAGGCCTGGCTGAGCCTGGGATGGGTCCCAAACTAGCAGTGCCCAGGGAAAGCCTGGGACTGGAGGCCAGGCTACAGGCTCATTCCAGCTTGAGCCTGGTGCCCAGAGCCTTCAGCTGGGACTTGCAGGGGGAATGCTCAGCACAGTGGCTTTGGCCTGCCATCCACGTTCCTCACTCGGGCCGTTCTGCCTGTTAGACCCACACTCCCTAGAAGTGTGTTCCTGAGGCAGTTGGACAGTTGGGGAAGTGGAGGCTCTCCCAGCATGGGAGGTCTGCCTAGAACATTGCTCTGTGTCCAACGAGGATTCCCTGCACCTCAGGCACTGGGGAGAGATTTTGTGCACACAGGAGACCCCTGGCGCACACAGTGTTTCCCCACGGAAAGCAGTGTGAGAAGGAGCCCCTGCCAGGGAAGCATGGCACTCTCCCATAGGAGCCCTCCCTGCAACAGGCTGTCATGGACTCGGCTACAGGCCTCTGTGGCTGGAGAGACTACAGCTCCTCTGGAGGCTCTGAGTCAGTCTGCACTCCCCTTCGAGGAAACGAGGTGTGTGGGATGATTCCCTGCCCAAGAATGGCAAGCAGCCTGCTCCTTCCAGTGAGACGCACGTGTGGTGCGAGAGGCTTGGCAGCAGAGAAGAAGCAAGAGGGGCAGCCAGAGAGGGGATGTGCATGCAGCTTGAAGGCCCCAGATCTCCTACATCCCAACCAGGGAATGCCGGCTCTGCCCACCAGGCCCCATTCACAGGAGGGCACCCAGCTTCAGGATCTGCCTTTTCCCAGCCATGAAACCCCACACAGGCCACACGCTGAGCCCTGCCAAGGGGGAGCTTTGCTCCCCGCATGGGCCGAATGGCACGACTTGGGTTAGGGCAGAGAAGGCCCTAGGAGGACTTCAGGGTGCTGCCACAGCATAGCAGTGCTCAGGCAAAGGCACTCTGCTTTCTGTAGGCTGGACGCACACTGGAGCTTCTGCTTGAGGCAGAGAGAGCTCAGCAGGGCGAGCCAGGGCTGAAGGCAAAGCAGAGAGTTTTTTGGTTGAGCGATGGCACCATCTGCTGGCTGATAAGCATGGGAGCAGCCTCACTCCAAATGAGTTCCTGAGGCCGTTTCCAAGCAGGAGGCACTCTGGCTGCACAAGCTTGAGAGTCCTGCTTAGGACTTCCCTCTGGCAACAGAGTGGGTGCCAAGGGCCTGTGGGTGGGAAGGGGCTCGGAAGGCACAGGGGAGGCTTTGGGCCCCCAGTGCTCTCCGATGGAAAACGCTGCACGCCCCAGCATCCATGAGCTCCTCCAAGGCTTGGCAGTGGGAAAGCTGTCCACAGCCGAAGGCTCCCTGCCAAGTGCTGCAGGCCTTTCTGCATGGCTCAGCGGCAGCTTCCTTGCAGGCTGCTGGTCCAGGGGCGTGTGTGCCCTGGTCCAGAGTGCTGTAGGAGGAGCTCCTAGCAAGGGGAGAGCAAGCCCCTTGTTTCCTTGGCGTCGACCGGCCTGTGCACACAGAGGCCTGCCAGCAGTGAAGACAGTGCAGGCAGCAAGGGAGTGTGGCAGGCAGCGAAGAGGTGGCAGGAGTCCTGCTTGCAAGTGGGGTCATGACTGTTTTGTGCTCAGGCCCCAGGGGCCACGTGCACACTCAGCCTCTGGACCCGCAGCTTGCCAGCAGTGCAAGAGACACACAGGCAACACCCTGGGGCCTGCTCGAATGAACTGTGCTCTGTCGAGGTCCTGCTGGCTGGCAGTGGCCCAGGCCAGCACAGGCCCTAGGGAGGCCTGGCTGAGCCTGGGATGGGTCCCAAACTAGCAGTGCCCAGGGAAAGCCTGGGACTGGAGGCCAGGCTACAGGCTCATTCCAGCTTGAGCCTGGTGCCCAGAGCCTTCAGCTGGGACTTGCAGGGGGAATGCTCAGCACAGTGGCTTTGGCCTGCCATCCACGTTCCTCACTCGGGCCGTTCTGCCTGTTAGACCCACACTCCCTAGAAGTGTGTTCCTGAGGCAGTTGGACAGTTGGGGAAGTGGAGGCTCTCCCAGCATGGGAGGTCTGCCTAGAACATTGCTCTGTGTCCAAAGAGGATTCCCTGCACCTCAGGCACTGGGGAGAGATTTTGTGCACACAGGAGACCCCTGGCGCACACAGTGTTTCCCCACGGAAAGCAGTGTGAGAAGGAGCCCCTGCCAGGGAAGCATGGCACTCTCCCATAGGAGCCCTCCCTGCAACAGGCTGTCATGGACTCGGCTACAGGCCTCTGTGGCTGGAGAGACTACAGCTCCTCTGGAGGCTCTGAGTCAGTCTGCACTCCCCTTCGAGGAAACGAGGTGTGTGGGATGATTCCCTGCCCAAGAATGGCAAGCAGCCTGCTCCTTCCAATGAGACGCACGTGTGGTGCGAGAGGCTTGGCAGCAGAGAAGAAGCAAGAGGGGCAGCCAGAGAGGGGATGTGCATGCAGCTTGAAGGCCCCAGATCTCCTACATCCCAACCAGGGAATGCCGGCTCTGCCCACCAGGCCCCATTCACAGGAGGGCACCCAGCTTCAGGATCTGCCTTTTCCCAGCCATGAAACCCCACACAGGCCACACGCTGAGCCCTGCCAAGGGGGAGCTTTGCTCCCCGCATGGGCCGAATGGCACGACTTGGGTTAGGGCAGAGAAGGCCCTAGGAGGCCTTCAGGGTGCTGCCACAGCATAGCAGTGCTCAGGCAAAGGCACTCTGCTTTCTGTAGGCTGGACGCACACTGGAGCTTCTGCTTGAGGCAGAGAGAGCTCAGCAGGGCGAGCCAGGGCTGAAGGCAAAGCAGAGAGTTTTTTGGTGGAGCGATGGCACCATCTGCTGGCTGATAAGCATGGGAGCAGCCTCACTCCAAATGAGTTCCTGAGGCCGTTTCCAAGCAGGAGGCACTCTGGCTGCACAAGCTCGAGAGTCCTGCTTAGGACTTCCCTCTGGCAACAGAGTGGGTGCCAAGGGCCTGTGGGTGGGAAGGGGCTCGGAAGGCACAGGGGAGGCTTTGGGCCCCCAGTGCTCTCCGATGGAAAACGCTGCACGCCCCAGCATCCATGAGCTCCTCCAAGGCTTGGCAGTGGGAAAGCTGTCCACAGCCGAAGGCTCCCTGCCAAGTGCTGCAGGCCTTTCTGCATGGCTCAGCGGCAGCTTCCTTGCAGGCTGCTGGTCCAGGGGCGTGTGTGCCCTGGTCCAGAGTGCTGTAGGAGGAGCTCCTAGCAAGGGGAGAGCAAGCCCCTTGTTTCCTTGGCGTCGACCGGCCTGTGCACACAGAGGCCTGCCAGCAGTGAAGACAGTGCAGGCAGCAAGGGAGTGTGGCAGGCAGCGAAGAGGTGGCAGGAGTCCTGCTTGCAAGTGGGGTCATGACTGTTTTGTGCTCAGGCCCCAGGGGCCACGTGCACACTCAGCCTCTGGACCCGCAGCTTGCCAGCAGTGCAAGAGACACACAGGCAACACCCTGGGGCCTGCTCGAATGAACTGTGCTCTGTCGAGGTCCTGCTGGCTGGCAGTGGCCCAGGCCAGCACAGGCCCTAGGGAGGCCTGGCTGAGCCTGGGATGGGTCCCAAACTAGCAGTGCCCAGGGAAAGCCTGGGACTGGAGGCCAGGCTACAGGCTCATTCCAGCTTGAGCCTGGTGCCCAGAGCCTTCAGCTGGGACTTGCAGGGGGAATGCTCAGCACAGTGGCTTTGGCCTGCCATCCACGTTCCTCACTCGGGCCGTTCTGCCTGTTAGACCCACACTCCCTAGAAGTGTGTTCCTGAGGCAGTTGGACAGTTGGGGAAGTGGAGGCTCTCCCAGCATGGGAGGTCTGCCTAGAACATTGCTCTGTGTCCAACGAGGATTCCCTGCACCTCAGGCACTGGGGAGAGATTTTGTGCACACAGGAGACCCCTGGCGCACACAGTGTTTCCCCACGGAAAGCAGTGTGAGAAGGAGCCCCTGCCAGGGAAGCATGGCACTCTCCCATAGGAGCCCTCCCTGCAACAGGCTGTCATGGACTCGGCTACAGGCCTCTGTGGC
This sequence comes from Hippopotamus amphibius kiboko, assembly GCF_030028045.1. Classification (NCBI taxonomy): domain Eukaryota; kingdom Metazoa; phylum Chordata; class Mammalia; order Artiodactyla; family Hippopotamidae; genus Hippopotamus; species Hippopotamus amphibius. The sequence continues at coordinate 37,922 of NW_026648501.1, read as the reverse complement.
TGGAGAGACTACAGCTCCTCTGGAGGCTCTGAGTCAGTCTGCACTCCCCTTCGAGGAAACGAGGTGTGTGGGATGATTCCCTGCCCAAGAATGGCAAGCAGCCTGCTCCTTCCAATGAGACGCACGTGTGGTGCGAGAGGCTTGGCAGCAGAGAAGAAGCAAGAGGGGCAGCCAGAGAGGGGATGTGCATGCAGCTTGAAGGCCCCAGATCTCCTACATCCCAACCAGGGAATGCCGGCTCTGCCCACCAGGCCCCATTCACAGGAGGGCACCCAGATTCAGGATCTGCCTTTTCCCAGCCATGAAACCCCACACAGGCCACACGCTGAGCCCTGCCAAGGGGGAGCTTTGCTCCCCGCATGGGCCGAATGGCACGACTTGGGTTAGGGCAGAGAAGGCCCTAGGAGGCCTTCAGGGTGCTGCCACAGCATAGCAGTGCTCAGGCAAAGGCACTCTGCTTTCTGTAGGCTGGACGCACACTGGAGCTTCTGCTTGAGGCAGAGAGAGCTCAGCAGGGCGAGCCAGGGCTGAAGGCAAAGCAGAGAGTTTTTTGGTGGAGCGATGGCACCATCTGCTGGCTGATAAGCATGGGAGCAGCCTCACTCCAAATGAGTTCCTGAGGCCGTTTCCAAGCAGGAGGCACTCTGGCTGCACAAGCTCGAGAGTCCTGCTTAGGACTTCCCTCTGGCAACAGAGTGGGTGCCAAGGGCCTGTGGGTGGGAAGGGGCTCGGAAGGCACAGGGGAGGCTTTGGGCCCCCAGTGCTCTCCGATGGAAAACGCTGCACGCCCCAGCATCCATGAGCTCCTCCAAGGCTTGGCAGTGGGAAAGCTGTCCACAGCCGAAGGCTCCCTGCCAAGTGCTGCAGGCCTTTCTGCATGGCTCAGCGGCAGCTTCCTTGCAGGCTGCTGGTCCAGGGGCGTGTGTGCCCTGGTCCAGAGTGCTGTAGGAGGAGCTCCTAGCAAGGGGAGAGCAAGCCCCTTGTTTCCTTGGCGTCGACCGGCCTGTGCACACAGAGGCCTGCCAGCAGTGAAGACAGTGCAGGCAGCAAGGGAGTGTGGCAGGCAGCGAAGAGGTGGCAGGAGTCCTGCTTGCAAGTGGGGTCATGACTGTTTTGTGCTCAGGCCCCAGGGGCCACGTGCACACTCAGCCTCTGGACCCGCAGCTTGCCAGCAGTGCAAGAGACACACAGGCAACACCCTGGGGCCTGCTCGAATGAACTGTGCTCTGTCGAGGTCCTGCTGGCTGGCAGTGGCCCAGGCCAGCACAGGCCCTAGGGAGGCCTGGCTGAGCCTGGGATGGGTCCCAAACTAGCAGTGCCCAGGGAAAGCCTGGGACTGGAGGCCAGGCTACAGGCTCATTCCAGCTTGAGCCTGGTGCCCAGAGCCTTCAGCTGGGACTTGCAGGGGGAATGCTCAGCACAGTGGCTTTGGCCTGCCATCCACGTTCCTCACTCGGGCCGTTCTGCCTGTTAGACCCACACTCCCTAGAAGTGTGTTCCTGAGGCAGTTGGACAGTTGGGGAAGTGGAGGCTCTCCCAGCATGGGAGGTCTGCCTAGAACATTGCTCTGTGTCCAAAGAGGATTCCCTGCACCTCAGGCACTGGGGAGAGATTTTGTGCACACAGGAGACCCCTGGCGCACACAGTGTTTCCCCACGGAAAGCAGTGTGAGAAGGAGCCCCTGCCAGGGAAGCATGGCACTCTCCCATAGGAGCCCTCCCTGCAACAGGCTGTCATGGACTCGGCTACAGGCCTCTGTGGCTGGAGAGACTACAGCTCCTCTGGAGGCTCTGAGTCAGTCTGCACTCCCCTTCGAGGAAACGAGGTGTGTGGGATGATTCCCTGCCCAAGAATGGCAAGCAGCCTGCTCCTTCCAATGAGACGCACGTGTGGTGCGAGAGGCTTGGCAGCAGAGAAGAAGCAAGAGGGGCAGCCAGAGAGGGGATGTGCATGCAGCTTGAAGGCCCCAGATCTCCTACATCCCAACCAGGGAATGCCGGCTCTGCCCACCAGGCCCCATTCACAGGAGGGCACCCAGCTTCAGGATCTGCCTTTTCCCAGCCATGAAACCCCACACAGGCCACACGCTGAGCCCTGCCAAGGGGGAGCTTTGCTCCCCGCATGGGCCGAATGGCACGACTTGGGTTAGGGCAGAGAAGGCCCTAGGAGGCCTTCAGGGTGCTGCCACAGCATAGCAGTGCTCAGGCAAAGGCACTCTGCTTTCTGTAGGCTGGACGCACACTGGAGCTTCTGCTTGAGGCAGAGAGAGCTCAGCAGGGCGAGCCAGGGCTGAAGGCAAAGCAGAGAGTTTTTTGGTGGAGCGATGGCACCATCTGCTGGCTGATAAGCATGGGAGCAGCCTCACTCCAAATGAGTTCCTGAGGCCGTTTCCAAGCAGGAGGCACTCTGGCTGCACAAGCTCGAGAGTCCTGCTTAGGACTTCCCTCTGGCAACAGAGTGGGTGCCAAGGGCCTGTGGGTGGGAAGGGGCTCGGAAGGCACAGGGGAGGCTTTGGGCCCCCAGTGCTCTCCGAAGGAAAACGCTGCACGCCCCAGCATCCATGAGCTCCTCCAAGGCTTGACAGTGGGAAAGCTGTCCACAGCCGAAGGCTCCCTGCCAAGTGCTGCAGGCCTTTCTGCATGGCTCAGCGGCAGCTTCCTTGCAGGCTGCTGGTCCAGGGGCGTGTGTGCCCTGGTCCAGAGTGCTGTAGGAGGAGCTCCTAGCAAGGGGAGAGCAAGCCCCTTGTTTCCTTGGCGTCGACCGGCCTGTGCACACAGAGGCCTGCCAGCAGTGAAGACAGTGCAGGCAGCAAGGGAGTGTGGCAGGCAGCGAAGAGGTGGCAGGAGTCCTGCTTGCAAGTGGGGTCATGACTGTTTTGTGCTCAGGCCCCAGGGGCCACGTGCACACTCAGCCTCTGGACCCGCAGCTTGCCAGCAGTGCAAGAGACACACAGGCAACACCCTGGGGCCTGCTCGAATGAACTGTGCTCTGTCGAGGTCCTGCTGGCTGGCAGTGGCCCAGGCCAGCACAGGCCCTAGGGAGGCCTGGCTGAGCCTGGGATGGGTCCCAAACTAGCAGTGCCCAGGGAAAGCCTGGGACTGGAGGCCAGGCTACAGGCTCATTCCAGCTTGAGCCTGGTGCCCAGAGCCTTCAGCTGGGACTTGCAGGGGGAATGCTCAGCACAGTGGCTTTGGCCTGCCATCCACGTTCCTCACTCGGGCCGTTCTGCCTGTTAGACCCACACTCCCTAGAAGTGTGTTCCTGAGGCAGTTGGACAGTTGGGGAAGTGGAGGCTCTCCCAGCATGGGAGGTCTGCCTAGAACATTGCTCTGTGTCCAAAGAGGATTCCCTGCACCTCAGGCACTGGGGAGAGATTTTGTGCACACAGGAGACCCCTGGCGCACACAGTGTTTCCCCACGGAAAGCAGTGTGAGAAGGAGCCCCTGCCAGGGAAGCATGGCACTCTCCCATAGGAGCCCTCCCTGCAACAGGCTGTCATGGACTCGGCTACAGGCCTCTGTGGCTGGAGAGACTACAGCTCCTCTGGAGGCTCTGAGTCAGTCTGCACTCCCCTTCGAGGAAACGAGGTGTGTGGGATGATTCCCTGCCCAAGAATGGCAAGCAGCCTGCTCCTTCCAATGAGACGCACGTGTGGTGCGAGAGGCTTGGCAGCAGAGAAGAAGCAAGAGGGGCAGCCAGAGAGGGGATGTGCATGCAGCTTGAAGGCCCCAGATCTCCTACATCCCAACCAGGGAATGCCGGCTCTGCCCACCAGGCCCCATTCACAGGAGGGCACCCAGCTTCAGGATCTGCCTTTTCCCAGCCATGAAACCCCACACAGGCCACACGCTGAGCCCTGCCAAGGGGAGCTTTGCTCCCCGCATGGGCCGAATGGCACGACTTGGGTTAGGGCAGAGAAGGCCCTAGGAGGCCTTCAGGGTGCTGCCACAGCATAGCAGTGCTCAGGCAAAGGCACTCTGCTTTCTGTAGGCTGGACGCACACTGGAGCTTCTGCTTGAGGCAGAGAGAGCTCAGCAGGGCGAGCCAGGGCTGAAGGCAAAGCAGAGAGTTTTTTGGTGGAGCGATGGCACCATCTGCTGGCTGATAAGCATGGGAGCAGCCTCACTCCAAATGAGTTCCTGAGGCCGTTTCCAAGCAGGAGGCACTCTGGCTGCACAAGCTCGAGAGTCCTGCTTAGGACTTCCCTCTGGCAACAGAGTGGGTGCCAAGGGCCTGTGGGTGGGAAGGGGCTCAGAAGGCACAGGGGAGGCTTTGGGCCCCCAGTGCTCTCCGATGGAAAACGCTGCACGCCCCAGCATCCATGAGCTCCTCCAAGGCTTGGCAGTGGGAAAGCTGTCCACAGCCGAAGGCTCCCTGCCAAGTGCTGCAGGCCTTTCTGCATGGCTCAGCGGCAGCTTCCTTGCAGGCTGCTGGTCCAGGGGCGTGTGTGCCCTGGTCCAGAGTGCTGTAGGAGGAGCTCCTAGCAAGGGGAGAGCAAGCCCCTTGTTTCCTTGGCGTCGACCGGCCTGTGCACACAGAGGCCTGCCAGCAGTGAAGACAGTGCAGGCAGCAAGGGAGTGTGGCAGGCAGCGAAGAGGTGGCAGGAGTCCTGCTTGCAAGTGGGGTCATGACTGTTTTGTGCTCAGGCCCCAGGGGCCACGTGCACACTCAGCCTCTGGACCCGCAGCTTGCCAGCAGTGCAAGAGACACACAGGCAACACCCTGGGGCCTGCTCGAATGAACTGTGCTCTGTCGAGGTCCTGCTGGCTGGCAGTGGCCCAGGCCAGCACAGGCCCTAGGGAGGCCTGGCTGAGCCTGGGATGGGTCCCAAACTAGCAGTGCCCAGGGAAAGCCTGGGACTGGAGGCCAGGCTACAGGCTCATTCCAGCTTGAGCCTGGTGCCCAGAGCCTTCAGCTGGGACTTGCAGGGGGAATGCTCAGCACAGTGGCTTTGGCCTGCCATCCACGTTCCTCACTCGGGCCGTTCTGCCTGTTAGACCCACACTCCCTAGAAGTGTGTTCCTGAGGCAGTTGGACAGTTGGGGAAGTGGAGGCTCTCCCAGCATGGGAGGTCTGCCTAGAACATTGCTCTGTGTCCAAAGAGGATTCCCTGCACCTCAGGCACTGGGGAGAGATTTTGTGCACACAGGAGACCCCTGGCGCACACAGTGTTTCCCCACGGAAAGCAGTGTGAGAAGGAGCCCCTGCCAGGGAAGCATGGCACTCTCCCATAGGAGCCCTCCCTGCAACAGGCTGTCATGGACTCGGCTACAGGCCTCTGTGGCTGGAGAGACTACAGCTCCTCTGGAGGCTCTGAGTCAGTCTGCACTCCCCTTCGAGGAAACGAGGTGTGTGGGATGATTCCCTGCCCAAGAATGGCAAGCAGCCTGCTCCTTCCAATGAGACGCACGTGTGGTGCGAGAGGCTTGGCAGCAGAGAAGAAGCAAGAGGGGCAGCCAGAGAGGGGATGTGCATGCAGCTTGAAGGCCCCAGATCTCCTACATCCCAACCAGGGAATGCCGGCTCTGCCCACCAGGCCCCATTCACAGGAGGGCACCCAGCTTCAGGATCTGCCTTTTCCCAGCCATGAAACCCCACACAGGCCACACGCTGAGCCCTGCCAAGGGGGAGCTTTGCTCCCCGCATGGGCCGAATGGCACGACTTGGGTTAGGGCAGAGAAGGCCCTAGGAGGCCTTCAGGGTGCTGCCACAGCATAGCAGTGCTCAGGCAAAGGCACTCTGCTTTCTGTAGGCTGGACGCACACTGGAGCTTCTGCTTGAGGCAGAGAGAGCTCAGCAGGGCGAGCCAGGGCTGAAGGCAAAGCAGAGAGTTTTTTGGTGGAGCGATGGCACCATCTGCTGGCTGATAAGCATGGGAGCAGCCTCACTCCAAATGAGTTCCTGAGGCCGTTTCCAAGCAGGAGGCACTCTGGCTGCACAAGCTCGAGAGTCCTGCTTAGGACTTCCCTCTGGCAACAGAGTGGGTGCCAAGGGCCTGTGGGTGGGAAGGGGCTCGGAAGGCACAGGGGAGGCTTTGGGCCCCCAGTGCTCTCCGAAGGAAAACGCTGCACGCCCCAGCATCCATGAGCTCCTCCAAGGCTTGGCAGTGGGAAAGCTGTCCACAGCCGAAGGCTCCCTGCCAAGTGCTGCAGGCCTTTCTGCATGGCTCAGCGGCAGCTTCCTTGCAGGCTGCTGGTCCAGGGGCGTGTGTGCCCTGGTCCAGAGTGCTGTAGGAGGAGCTCCTAGCAAGGGGAGAGCAAGCCCCTTGTTTCCTTGGCGTAGACCGGCCTGTGCACACAGAGGCCTGCCAGCAGTGAAGACAGTGCAGGCAGCAAGGGAGTGTGGCAGGCAGCGAAGAGGTGGCAGGAGTCCTGCTTGCAAGTGGGGTCATGACTGTTTTGTGCTCAGGCCCCAGGGGCCACGTGCACACTCAGCCTCTGGACCCGCAGCTTGCCAGCAGTGCAAGAGACACACAGGCAACACCCTGGGGCCTGCTCGAATGAACTGTGCTCTGTCGAGGTCCTGCTGGCTGGCAGTGGCCCAGGCCAGCACAGGCCCTAGGGAGGCCTGGCTGAGCCTGGGATGGGTCCCAAACTAGCAGTGCCCAGGGAAAGCCTGGGACTGGAGGCCAGGCTACAGGCTCATTCCAGCTTGAGCCTGGTGCACAGAGCCTTCAGCTGGGACTTGCAGGGGGAATGCTCAGCACAGTGGCTTTGGCCTGCCATCCACGTTCCTCACTCGGGCCGTTCTGCCTGTTAGACCCACACTCCCTAGAAGTGTGTTCCTGAGGCAGTTGGACAGTTGGGGAAGTGGAGGCTCTCCCAGCATGGGAGGTCTGCCTAGAACATTGCTCTGTGTCCAACGAGGATTCCCTGCACCTCAGGCACTGGGGAGAGATTTTGTGCACACAGGAGACCCCTGGCGCACACAGTGTTTCCCCACGGAAAGCAGTGTGAGAAGGAGCCCCTGCCAGGGAAGCATGGCACTCTCCCATAGGAGCCCTCCCTGCAACAGGCTGTCATGGACTCGGCTACAGGCCTCTGTGGCTGGAGAGACTACAGCTCCTCTGGAGGCTCTGAGTCAGTCTGCACTCCCCTTCGAGGAAACGAGGTGTGTGGGATGATTCCCTGCCCAAGAATGGCAAGCAGCCTGCTCCTTCCAATGAGACGCACGTGTGGTGCGAGAGGCTTGGCAGCAGAGAAGAAGCAAGAGGGGCAGCCAGAGAGGGGATGTGCATGCAGCTTGAAGGCCCCAGATCTCCTACATCCCAACCAGGGAATGCCGGCTCTGCCCACCAGGCCCCATTCACAGGAGGGCACCCAGCTTCAGGATCTGCCTTTTCCCAGCCATGAAACCCCACACAGGCCACACGCTGAGCCCTGCCAAGGGGGAGCTTTGCTCCCCGCATGGGCCGAATGGCACGACTTGGGTTAGGGCAGAGAAGGCCCTAGGAGGCCTTCAGGGTGCTGCCACAGCATAGCAGTGCTCAGGCAAAGGCACTCTGCTTTCTGTAGGCTGGACGCACACTGGAGCTTCTGCTTGAGGCAGAGAGAGCTCAGCAGGGCGAGCCAGGGCTGAAGGCAAAGCAGAGAGTTTTTTGGTGGAGCGATGGCACCATCTGCTGGCTGATAAGCATGGGAGCAGCCTCACTCCAAATGAGTTCCTGAGGCCGTTTCCAAGCAGGAGGCACTCTGGCTGCACAAGCTCGAGAGTCCTGCTTAGGACTTCCCTCTGGCAACAGAGTGGGTGCCAAGGGCCTGTGGGTGGGAAGGGGCTCGGAAGGCACAGGGGAGGCTTTGGGCCCCCAGTGCTCTCCGATGGAAAACGCTGCACGCCCCAGCATCCATGAGCTCCTCCAAGGCTTGGCAGTGGGAAAGCTGTCCACAGCCGAAGGCTCCCTGCCAAGTGCTGCAGGCCTTTCTGCATGGCTCAGCGGCAGCTTCCTTGCAGGCTGCTGGTCCAGGGGCGTGTGTGCCCTGGTCCAGAGTGCTGTAGGAGGAGCTCCTAGCAAGGGGAGAGCAAGCCCCTTGTTTCCTTGGCGTCGACCGGCCTGTGCACACAGAGGCCTGCCAGCAGTGAAGACAGTGCAGGCAGCAAGGGAGTGTGGCAGGCAGCGAAGAGGTGGCAGGAGTCCTGCTTGCAAGTGGGGTCATGACTGTTTTGTGCTCAGGCCCCAGGGGCCACGTGCACACTCAGCCTCTGGACCCGCAGCTTGCCAGCAGTGCAAGAGACACACAGGCAACACCCTGGGGCCTGCTCGAATGAACTGTGCTCTGTCGAGGTCCTGCTGGCTGGCAGTGGCCCAGGCCAGCACAGGCCCTAGGGAGGCCTGGCTGAGCCTGGGATGGGTCCCAAACTAGCAGTGCCCAGGGAAAGCCTGGGACTGGAGGCCAGGCTACAGGCTCATTCCAGCTTGAGCCTGGTGCCCAGAGCCTTCAGCTGGGACTTGCAGGGGGAATGCTCAGCACAGTGGCTTTGGCCTGCCATCCACGTTCCTCACTCGGGCCGTTCTGCCTGTTAGACCCACACTCCCTAGAAGTGTGTTCCTGAGGCAGTTGGACAGTTGGGGAAGTGGAGGCTCTCCCAGCATGGGAGGTCTGCCTAGAACATTGCTCTGTGTCCAACGAGGATTCCCTGCACCTCAGGCACTGGGGAGAGATTTTGTGCACACAGGAGACCCCTGGCGCACACAGTGTTTCCCCACGGAAAGCAGTGTGAGAAGGAGCCCCTGCCAGGGAAGCATGGCACTCTCCCATAGGAGCCCTCCCTGCAACAGGCTGTCATGGACTCGGCTACAGGCCTCTGTGGCTGGAGAGACTACAGCTCCTCTGGAGGCTCTGAGTCAGTCTGCACTCCCCTTCGAGGAAACGAGGTGTGTGGGATGATTCCCTGCCCAAGAATGGCAAGCAGCCTGCTCCTTCCAATGAGACGCACGTGTGGTGCGAGAGGCTTGGCAGCAGAGAAGAAGCAAGAGGGGCAGCCAGAGAGGGGATGTGCATGCAGCTTGAAGGCCCCAGATCTCCTACATCCCAACCAGGGAATGCCGGCTCTGCCCACCAGGCCCCATTCACAGGAGGGCACCCAGCTTCAGGATCTGCCTTTTCCCAGCCATGAAACCCCACACAGGCCACACGCTGAGCCCTGCCAAGGGGGAGCTTTGCTCCCCGCATGGGCCGAATGGCACGACTTGGGTTAGGGCAGAGAAGGCCCTAGGAGGCCTTCAGGGTGCTGCCACAGCATAGCAGTGCTCAGGCAAAGGCACTCTGCTTTCTGTAGGCTGGACGCACACTGGAGCTTCTGCTTGAGGCAGAGAGAGCTCAGCAGGGCGAGCCAGGGCTGAAGGCAAAGCAGAGAGTTTTTTGGTGGAGCGATGGCACCATCTGCTGGCTGATAAGCATGGGAGCAGCCTCACTCCAAATGAGTTCCTGAGGCCGTTTCCAAGCAGGAGGCACTCTGGCTGCACAAGCTCGAGAGTCCTGCTTAGGACTTCCCTCTGGCAACAGAGTGGGTGCCAAGGGCCTGTGGGTGGGAAGGGGCTCGGAAGGCACAGGGGAGGCTTTGGGCCCCCAGTGCTCTCCGATGGAAAACGCTGCACGCCCCAGCATCCATGAGCTCCTCCAAGGCTTGGCAGTGGGAAAGCTGTCCACAGCCGAAGGCTCCCTGCCAAGTGCTGCAGGCCTTTCTGCATGGCTCAGCGGCAGCTTCCTTGCAGGCTGCTGGTCCAGGGGCGTGTGTGCCCTGGTCCAGAGTGCTGTAGGAGGAGCTCCTAGCAAGGGGAGAGCAAGCCCCTTGTTTCCTTGGCGTAGACCGGCCTGTGCACACAGAGGCCTGCCAGCAGTGAAGACAGTGCAGGCAGCAAGGGAGTGTGGCAGGCAGCGAAGAGGTGGCAGGAGTCCTGCTTGCAAGTGGGGTCATGACTGTTTTGTGCTCAGGCCCCAGGGGCCACGTGCACACTCAGCCTCTGGACCCGCAGCTTGCCAGCAGTGCAAGAGACACACAGGCAACACCCTGGGGCCTGCTCGAATGAACTGTGCTCTGTCGAGGTCCTGCTGGCTGGCAGTGGCCCAGGCCAGCACAGGCCCTAGGGAGGCCTGGCTGAGCCTGGGATGGGTCCCAAACTAGCAGTGCCCAGGGAAAGCCTGGGACTGGAGGCCAGGCTACAGGCTCATTCCAGCTTGAGCCTGGTGCCCAGAGCCTTCAGCTGGGACTTGCAGGGGGAATGCTCAGCACAGTGGCTTTGGCCTGCCATCCACGTTCCTCACTCGGGCCGTTCTGCCTGTTAGACCCACACTCCCTAGAAGTGTGTTCCTGAGGCAGTTGGACAGTTGGGGAAGTGGAGGCTCTCCCAGCATGGGAGGTCTGCCTAGAACATTGCTCTGTGTCCAAAGAGGATTCCCTGCACCTCAGGCACTGGGGAGAGATTTTGTGCACACAGGAGACCCCTGGCGCACACAGTGTTTCCCCACGGAAAGCAGTGTGAGAAGGAGCCCCTGCCAGGGAAGCATGGCACTCTCCCATAGGAGCCCTCCCTGCAACAGGCTGTCATGGACTCGGCTACAGGCCTCTGTGGCTGGAGAGACTACAGCTCCTCTGGAGGCTCTGAGTCAGTCTGCACTCCCCTTCGAGGAAACGAGGTGTGTGGGATGATTCCCTGCCCAAGAATGGCAAGCAGCCTGCTCCTTCCAATGAGACGCACGTGTGGTGCGAGAGGCTTGGCAGCAGAGAAGAAGCAAGAGGGGCAGCCAGAGAGGGGATGTGCATGCAGCTTGAAGGCCCCAGATCTCCTACATCCCAACCAGGGAATGCCGGCTCTGCCCACCAGGCCCCATTCACAGGAGGGCACCCAGCTTCAGGATCTGCCTTTTCCCAGCCATGAAACCCCACACAGGCCACACGCTGAGCCCTGCCAAGGGGGAGCTTTGCTCCCCGCATGGGCCGAATGGCACGACTTGGGTTAGGGCAGAGAAGGCCCTAGGAGGCCTTCAGGGTGCTGCCACAGCATAGCAGTGCTCAGGCAAAGGCACTCTGCTTTCTGTAGGCTGGACGCACACTGGAGCTTCTGCTTGAGGCAGAGAGAGCTCAGCAGGGCGAGCCAGGGCTGAAGGCAAAGCAGAGAGTTTTTTGGTGGAGCGATGGCACCATCTGCTGGCTGATAAGCATGGGAGCAGCCTCACTCCAAATGAGTTCCTGAGGCCGTTTCCAAGCAGGAGGCACTCTGGCTGCACAAGCTCGAGAGTCCTGCTTAGGACTTCCCTCTGGCAACAGAGTGGGTGCCAAGGGCCTGTGGGTGGGAAGGGGCTCGGAAGGCACAGGGGAGGCTTTGGGCCCCCAGTGCTCTCCGAAGGAAAACGCTGCACGCCCCAGCATCCATGAGCTCCTCCAAGGCTTGACAGTGGGAAAGCTGTCCACAGCCGAAGGCTCCCTGCCAAGTGCTGCAGGCCTTTCTGCATGGCTCAGCGGCAGCTTCCTTGCAGGCTGCTGGTCCAGGGGCGTGTGTGCCCTGGTCCAGAGTGCTGTAGGAGGAGCTCCTAGCAAGGGGAGAGCAAGCCCCTTGTTTCCTTGGCGTAGACCGGCCTGTGCACACAGAGGCCTGCCAGCAGTGAAGACAGTGCAGGCAGCAAGGGAGTGTGGCAGGCAGCGAAGAGGTGGCAGGAGTCCTGCTTGCAAGTGGGGTCATGACTGTTTTGTGCTCAGGCCCCAGGGGCCACGTGCACACTCAGCCTCTGGACCCGCAGCTTGCCAGCAGTGCAAGAGACACACAGGCAACACCCTGGGGCCTGCTCGAATGAACTGTGCTCTGTCGAGGTCCTGCTGGCTGGCAGTGGCCCAGGCCAGCACAGGCCCTAGGGAGGCCTGGCTGAGCCTGGGATGGGTCCCAAACTAGCAGTGCCCAGGGAAAGCCTGGGACTGGAGGCCAGGCTACAGGCTCATTCCAGCTTGAGCCTGGTGCCCAGAGCCTTCAGCTGGGACTTGCAGGGGGAATGCTCAGCACAGTGGCTTTGGCCTGCCATCCACGTTCCTCACTCGGGCCGTTCTGCCTGTTAGACCCACACTCCCTAGAAGTGTGTTCCTGAGGCAGTTGGACAGTTGGGGAAGTGGAGGCTCTCCCAGCATGGGAGGTCTGCCTAGAACATTGCTCTGTGTCCAAAGAGGATTCCCTGCACCTCAGGCACTGGGGAGAGATTTTGTGCACACAGGAGACCCCTGGCGCACACAGTGTTTCCCCACGGAAAGCAGTGTGAGAAGGAGCCCCTGCCAGGGAAGCATGGCACTCTCCCATAGGAGCCCTCCCTGCAACAGGCTGTCATGGACTCGGCTACAGGCCTCTGTGGCTGGAGAGACTACAGCTCCTCTGGAGGCTCTGAGTCAGTCTGCACTCCCCTTCGAGGAAACGAGGTGTGTGGGATGATTCCCTGCCCAAGAATGGCAAGCAGCCTGCTCCTTCCAATGAGACGCACGTGTGGTGCGAGAGGCTTGGCAGCAGAGAAGAAGCAAGAGGGGCAGCCAGAGAGGGGATGTGCATGCAGCTTGAAGGCCCCAGATCTCCTACATCCCAACCAGGGAATGCCGGCTCTGCCCACCAGGCCCCATTCACAGGAGGGCACCCAGCTTCAGGATCTGCCTTTTCCCAGCCATGAAACCCCACACAGGCCACACGCTGAGCCCTGCCAAGGGGGAGCTTTGCTCCCCGCATGGGCCGAATGGCACGACTTGGGTTAGGGCAGAGAAGGCCCTAGGAGGCCTTCAGGGTGCTGCCACAGCATAGCAGTGCTCAGGCAAAGGCACTCTGCTTTCTGTAGGCTGGACGCACACTGGAGCTTCTGCTTGAGGCAGAGAGAGCTCAGCAGGGCGAGCCAGGGCTGAAGGCAAAGCAGAGAGTTTTTTGGTGGAGCGATGGCACCATCTGCTGGCTGATAAGCATGGGAGCAGCCTCACTCCAAATGAGTTCCTTTGGCCGTTTCCAAGCAGGAGGCACTCTGGCTGCACAAGCTCGAGAGTCCTGCTTAGGACTTCCCTCTGGCAACAGAGTGGGTGCCAAGGGCCTGTGGGTGGGAAGGGGCTCGGAAGGCACAGGGGAGGCTTTGGGCCCCCAGTGCTCTCCGATGGAAAACGCTGCACGCCCCAGCATCCATGAGCTCCTCCAAGGCTTGGCAGTGGGAAAGCTGTCCACAGCCGAAGGCTCCCTGCCAAGTGCTGCAGGCCTTTCTGCATGGCTCAGCGGCAGCTTCCTTGCAGGCTGCTGGTCCAGGGGCGTGTGTGCCCTGGTCCAGAGTGCTGTAGGAGGAGCTCCTAGCAAGGGGAGAGCAAGCCCCTTGTTTCCTTGGCGTAGACCGGCCTGTGCACACAGAGGCCTGCCAGCAGTGAAGACAGTGCAGGCAGCAAGGGAGTGTGGCAGGCAGCGAAGAGGTGGCAGGAGTCCTGCTTGCAAGTGGGGTCATGACTGTTTTGTGCTCAGGCCCCAGGGGCCACGTGCACACTCAGCCTCTGGACCCGCAGCTTGCCAGCAGTGCAAGAGACACACAGGCAACACCCTGGGGCCTGCTCGAATGAACTGTGCTCTGTCGAGGTCCTGCTGGCTGGCAGTGGCCCAGGCCAGCACAGGCCCTAGGGAGGCCTGGCTGAGCCTGGGATGGGTCCCAAACTAGCAGTGCCCAGGGAAAGCCTGGGACTGGAGGCCAGGCTACAGGCTCATTCCAGCTTGAGCCTGGTGCCCAGAGCCTTCAGCTGGGACTTGCAGGGGGAATGCTCAGCACAGTGGCTTTGGCCTGCCATCCACGTTCCTCACTCGGGCCGTTCTGCCTGTTAGACCCACACTCCCTAGAAGTGTGTTCCTGAGGCAGTTGGACAGTTGGGGAAGTGGAGGCTCTCCCAGCATGGGAGGTCTGCCTAGAACATTGCTCTGTGTCCAAAGAGGATTCCCTGCACCTCAGGCACTGGGGAGAGATTTTGTGCACACAGGAGACCCCTGGCGCACACAGTGTTTCCCCACGGAAAGCAGTGTGAGAAGGAGCCCCTGCCAGGGAAGCATGGCACTCTCCCATAGGAGCCCTCCCTGCAACAGGCTGTCATGGACTCGGCTACAGGCCTCTGTGGCTGGAGAGACTACAGCTCCTCTGGAGGCTCTGAGTCAGTCTGCACTCCCCTTCGAGGAAACGAGGTGTGTGGGATGATTCCCTGCCCAAGAATGGCAAGCAGCCTGCTCCTTCCAATGAGACGCACGTGTGGTGCGAGAGGCTTGGCAGCAGAGAAGAAGCAAGAGGGGCAGCCAGAGAGGGGATGTGCATGCAGCTTGAAGGCCCCAGATCTCCTACATCCCAACCAGGGAATGCCGGCTCTGCCCACCAGGCCCCATTCACAGGAGGGCACCCAGCTTCAGGATCTGCCTTTTCCCAGCCATGAAACCCCACACAGGCCACACGCTGAGCCCTGCCAAGGGGGAGCTTTGCTCCCCGCATGGGCCGAATGGCACGACTTGGGTTAGGGCAGAGAAGGCCCTAGGAGGCCTTCAGGGTGCTGCCACAGCATAGCAGTGCTCAGGCAAAGGCACTCTGCTTTCTGTAGGCTGGACGCACACTGGAGCTTCTGCTTGAGGCAGAGAGAGCTCAGCAGGGCGAGCCAGGGCTGAAGGCAAAGCAGAGAGTTTTTTGGTGGAGCGATGGCACCATCTGCTGGCTGATAAGCATGGGAGCAGCCTCACTCCAAATGAGTTCCTGAGGCCGTTTCCAAGCAGGAGGCACTCTGGCTGCACAAGCTCGAGAGTCCTGCTTAGGACTTCCCTCTGGCAACAGAGTGGGTGCCAAGGGCCTGTGGGTGGGAAGGGGCTCGGAAGGCACAGGGGAGGCTTTGGGCCCCCAGTGCTCTCCGATGGAAAACGCTGCACGCCCCAGCATCCATGAGCTCCTCCAAGGCTTGGCAGTGGGAAAGCTGTCCACAGCCGAAGGCTCCCTGCCAAGTGCTGCAGGCCTTTCTGCATGGCTCAGCGGCAGCTTCCTTGCAGGCTGCTGGTCCAGGGGCGTGTGTGCCCTGGTCCAGAGTGCTGTAGGAGGAGCTCCTAGCAAGGGGAGAGCAAGCCCCTTGTTTCCTTGGCGTAGACCGGCCTGTGCACACAGAGGCCTGCCAGCAGTGAAGACAGTGCAGGCAGCAAGGGAGTGTGGCAGGCAGCGAAGAGGTGGCAGGAGTCCTGCTTGCAAGTGGGGTCATGACTGTTTTGTGCTCAGGCCCCAGGGGCCACGTGCACACTCAGCCTCTGGACCCGCAGCTTGCCAGCAGTGCAAGAGACACACAGGCAACACCCTGGGGCCTGCTCGAATGAACTGTGCTCTGTCGAGGTCCTGCTGGCTGGCAGTGGCCCAGGCCAGCACAGGCCCTAGGGAGGCCTGGCTGAGCCTGGGATGGGTCCCAAACTAGCAGTGCCCAGGGAAAGCCTGGGACTGGAGGCCAGGCTACAGGCTCATTCCAGCTTGAGCCTGGTGCCCAGAGCCTTCAGCTGGGACTTGCAGGGGGAATGCTCAGCACAGTGGCTTTGGCCTGCCATCCACGTTCCTCACTCGGGCCGTTCTGCCTGTTAGACCCACACTCCCTAGAAGTGTGTTCCTGAGGCAGTTGGACAGTTGGGGAAGTGGAGGCTCTCCCAGCATGGGAGGTCTGCCTAGAACATTGCTCTGTGTCCAAAGAGGATTCCCTGCACCTCAGGCACTGGGGAGAGATTTTGTGCACACAGGAGACCCCTGGCGCACACAGTGTTTCCCCACGGAAAGCAGTGTGAGAAGGAGCCCCTGCCAGGGAAGCATGGCACTCTCCCATAGGAGCCCTCCCTGCAACAGGCTGTCATGGACTCGGCTACAGGCCTCTGTGGCTGGAGAGACTACAGCTCCTCTGGAGGCTCTGAGTCAGTCTGCACTCCCCTTCGAGGAAACGAGGTGTGTGGGATGATTCCCTGCCCAAGAATGGCAAGCAGCCTGCTCCTTCCAATGAGACGCACGTGTGGTGCGAGAGGCTTGGCAGCAGAGAAGAAGCAAGAGGGGCAGCCAGAGAGGGGATGTGCATGCAGCTTGAAGGCCCCAGATCTCCTACATCCCAACCAGGGAATGCCGGCTCTGCCCACCAGGCCCCATTCACAGGAGGGCACCCAGCTTCAGGATCTGCCTTTTCCCAGCCATGAAACCCCACACAGGCCACACGCTGAGCCCTGCCAAGGGGGAGCTTTGCTCCCCGCATGGGCCGAATGGCACGACTTGGGTTAGGGCAGAGAAGGCCCTAGGAGGCCTTCAGGGTGCTGCCACAGCATAGCAGTGCTCAGGCAAAGGCACTCTGCTTTCTGTAGGCTGGACGCACACTGGAGCTTCTGCTTGAGGCAGAGAGAGCTCAGCAGGGCGAGCCAGGGCTGAAGGCAAAGCAGAGAGTTTTTTGGTGGAGCGATGGCACCATCTGCTGGCTGATAAGCATGGGAGCAGCCTCACTCCAAATGAGTTCCTGAGGCCGTTTCCAAGCAGGAGGCACTCTGGCTGCACAAGCTCGAGAGTCCTGCTTAGGACTTCCCTCTGGCAACAGAGTGGGTGCCAAGGGCCTGTGGGTGGGAAGGGGCTCGGAAGGCACAGGGGAGGCTTTGGGCCCCCAGTGCTCTCCGATGGAAAACGCTGCACGCCCCAGCATCCATGAGCTCCTCCAAGGCTTGGCAGTGGGAAAGCTGTCCACAGCCGAAGGCTCCCTGCCAAGTGCTGCAGGCCTTTCTGCATGGCTCAGCGGCAGCTTCCTTGCAGGCTGCTGGTCCAGGGGCGTGTGTGCCCTGGTCCAGAGTGCTGTAGGAGGAGCTCCTAGCAAGGGGAGAGCAAGCCCCTTGTTTCCTTGGCGTCGACCGGCCTGTGCACACAGAGGCCTGCCAGCAGTGAAGACAGTGCAGGCAGCAAGGGAGTGTGGCAGGCAGCGAAGAGGTGGCAGGAGTCCTGCTTGCAAGTGGGGTCATGACTGTTTTGTGCTCAGGCCCCAGGGGCCACGTGCACACTCAGCCTCTGGACCCGCAGCTTGCCAGCAGTGCAAGAGACACACAGGCAACACCCTGGGGCCTGCTCGAATGAACTGTGCTCTGTCGAGGTCCTGCTGGCTGGCAGTGGCCCAGGCCAGCACAGGCCCTAGGGAGGCCTGGCTGAGCCTGGGATGGGTCCCAAACTAGCAGTGCCCAGGGAAAGCCTGGGACTGGAGGCCAGGCTACAGGCTCATTCCAGCTTGAGCCTGGTGCCCAGAGCCTTCAGCTGGGACTTGCAGGGGGAATGCTCAGCACAGTGGCTTTGGCCTGCCATCCACGTTCCTCACTCGGGCCGTTCTGCCTGTTAGACCCACACTCCCTAGAAGTGTGTTCCTGAGGCAGTTGGACAGTTGGGGAAGTGGAGGCTCTCCCAGCATGGGAGGTCTGCCTAGAACATTGCTCTGTGTCCAAAGAGGATTCCCTGCACCTCAGGCACTGGGGAGAGATTTTGTGCACACAGGAGACCCCTGGCGCACACAGTGTTTCCCCACGGAAAGCAGTGTGAGAAGGAGCCCCTGCCAGGGAAGCATGGCACTCTCCCATAGGAGCCCTCCCTGCAACAGGCTGTCATGGACTCGGCTACAGGCCTCTGTGGCTGGAGAGACTACAGCTCCTCTGGAGGCTCTGAGTCAGTCTGCACTCCCCTTCGAGGAAACGAGGTGTGTGGGATGATTCCCTGCCCAAGAATGGCAAGCAGCCTGCTCCTTCCAATGAGACGCACGTGTGGTGCGAGAGGCTTGGCAGCAGAGAAGAAGCAAGAGGGGCAGCCAGAGAGGGGATGTGCATGCAGCTTGAAGGCCCCAGATCTCCTACATCCCAACCAGGGAATGCCGGCTCTGCCCACCAGGCCCCATTCACAGGAGGGCACCCAGCTTCAGGATCTGCCTTTTCCCAGCCATGAAACCCCACACAGGCCACACGCTGAGCCCTGCCAAGGGGGAGCTTTGCTCCCTGCATGGGCCGAATGGCACGACTTGGGTTAGGGCAGAGAAGGCCCTAGGAGGCCTTCAGGGTGCTGCCACAGCATAGCAGTGCTCAGGCAAAGGCACTCTGCTTTCTGTAGGCTGGACGCACACTGGAGCTTCTGCTTGAGGCAGAGAGAGCTCAGCAGGGCGAGCCAGGGCTGAAGGCAAAGCAGAGAGTTTTTTGGTGGAGCGATGGCACCATCTGCTGGCTGATAAGCATGGGAGCAGCCTCACTCCAAATGAGTTCCTTTGGCCGTTTCCAAGCAGGAGGCACTCTGGCTGCACAAGCTCGAGAGTCCTGCTTAGGACTTCCCTCTGGCAACAGAGTGGGTGCCAAGGGCCTGTGGGTGGGAAGGGGCTCGGAAGGCACAGGGGAGGCTTTGGGCCCCCAGTGCTCTCCGATGGAAAACGCTGCACGCCCCAGCATCCATGAGCTCCTCCAAGGCTTGGCAGTGGGAAAGCTGTCCACAGCCGAAGGCTCCCTGCCAAGTGCTGCAGGCCTTTCTGCATGGCTCAGCGGCAGCTTCCTTGCAGGCTGCTGGTCCAGGGGCGTGTGTGCCCTGGTCCAGAGTGCTGTAGGAGGAGCTCCTAGCAAGGGGAGAGCAAGCCCCTTGTTTCCTTGGCGTAGACCGGCCTGTGCACACAGAGGCCTGCCAGCAGTGAAGACAGTGCAGGCAGCAAGGGAGTGTGGCAGGCAGCGAAGAGGTGGCAGGAGTCCTGCTTGCAAGTGGGGTCATGACTGTTTTGTGCTCAGGCCCCAGGGGCCACGTGCACACTCAGCCTCTGGACCCGCAGCTTGCCAGCAGTGCAAGAGACACACAGGCAACACCCTGGGGCCTGCTCGAATGAACTGTGCTCTGTCGAGGTCCTGCTGGCTGGCAGTGGCCCAGGCCAGCACAGGCCCTAGGGAGGCCTGGCTGAGCCTGGGATGGGTCCCAAACTAGCAGTGCCCAGGGAAAGCCTGGGACTGGAGGCCAGGCTACAGGCTCATTCCAGCTTGAGCCTGGTGCCCAGAGCCTTCAGCTGGGACTTGCAGGGGGAATGCTCAGCACAGTGGCTTTGGCCTGCCATCCACGTTCCTCACTCGGGCCGTTCTGCCTGTTAGACCCACACTCCCTAGAAGTGTGTTCCTGAGGCAGTTGGACAGTTGGGGAAGTGGAGGCTCTCCCAGCATGGGAGGTCTGCCTAGAACATTGCTCTGTGTCCAAAGAGGATTCCCTGCACCTCAGGCACTGGGGAGAGATTTTGTGCACACAGGAGACCCCTGGCGCACACAGTGTTTCCCCACGGAAAGCAGTGTGAGAAGGAGCCCCTGCCAGGGAAGCATGGCACTCTCCCATAGGAGCCCTCCCTGCAACAGGCTGTCATGGACTCGGCTACAGGCCTCTGTGGCTGGAGAGACTACAGCTCCTCTGGAGGCTCTGAGTCAGTCTGCACTCCCCTTCGAGGAAACGAGGTGTGTGGGATGATTCCCTGCCCAAGAATGGCAAGCAGCCTGCTCCTTCCAATGAGACGCACGTGTGGTGCGAGAGGCTTGGCAGCAGAGAAGAAGCAAGAGGGGCAGCCAGAGAGGGGATGTGCATGCAGCTTGAAGGCCCCAGATCTCCTACATCCCAACCAGGGAATGCCGGCTCTGCCCACCAGGCCCCATTCACAGGAGGGCACCCAGCTTCAGGATCTGCCTTTTCCCAGCCATGAAACCCCACACAGGCCACACGCTGAGCCCTGCCAAGGGGGAGCTTTGCTCCCCGCATGGGCCGAATGGCACGACTTGGGTTAGGGCAGAGAAGGCCCTAGGAGGCCTTCAGGGTGCTGCCACAGCATAGCAGTGCTCAGGCAAAGGCACTCTGCTTTCTGTAGGCTGGACGCACACTGGAGCTTCTGCTTGAGGCAGAGAGAGCTCAGCAGGGCGAGCCAGGGCTGAAGGCAAAGCAGAGAGTTTTTTGGTGGAGCGATGGCACCATCTGCTGGCTGATAAGCATGGGAGCAGCCTCACTCCAAATGAGTTCCTTTGGCCGTTTCCAAGCAGGAGGCACTCTGGCTGCACAAGCTCGAGAGTCCTGCTTAGGACTTCCCTCTGGCAACAGAGTGGGTGCCAAGGGCCTGTGGGTGGGAAGGGGCTCGGAAGGCACAGGGGAGGCTTTGGGCCCCCAGTGCTCTCCGATGGAAAACGCTGCACGCCCCAGCATCCATGAGCTCCTCCAAGGCTTGGCAGTGGGAAAGCTGTCCACAGCCGAAGGCTCCCTGCCAAGTGCTGCAGGCCTTTCTGCATGGCTCAGCGGCAGCTTCCTTGCAGGCTGCTGGTCCAGGGGCGTGTGTGCCCTGGTCCAGAGTGCTGTAGGAGGAGCTCCTAGCAAGGGGAGAGCAAGCCCCTTGTTTCCTTGGCGTAGACCGGCCTGTGCACACAGAGGCCTGCCAGCAGTGAAGACAGTGCAGGCAGCAAGGGAGTGTGGCAGGCAGCGAAGAGGTGGCAGGAGTCCTGCTTGCAAGTGGGGTCATGACTGTTTTGTGCTCAGGCCCCAGGGGCCACGTGCACACTCAGCCTCTGGACCCGCAGCTTGCCAGCAGTGCAAGAGACACACAGGCAACACCCTGGGGCCTGCTCGAATGAACTGTGCTCTGTCGAGGTCCTGCTGGCTGGCAGTGGCCCAGGCCAGCACAGGCCCTAGGGAGGCCTGGCTGAGCCTGGGATGGGTCCCAAACTAGCAGTGCCCAGGGAAAGCCTGGGACTGGAGGCCAGGCTACAGGCTCATTCCAGCTTGAGCCTGGTGCCCAGAGCCTTCAGCTGGGACTTGCAGGGGGAATGCTCAGCACAGTGGCTTTGGCCTGCCATCCACGTTCCTCACTCGGGCCGTTCTGCCTGTTAGACCCACACTCCCTAGAAGTGTGTTCCTGAGGCAGTTGGACAGTTGGGGAAGTGGAGGCTCTCCCAGCATGGGAGGTCTGCCTAGAACATTGCTCTGTGTCCAAAGAGGATTCCCTGCACCTCAGGCACTGGGGAGAGATTTTGTGCACACAGGAGACCCCTGGCGCACACAGTGTTTCCCCACGGAAAGCAGTGTGAGAAGGAGCCCCTGCCAGGGAAGCATGGCACTCTCCCATAGGAGCCCTCCCTGCAACAGGCTGTCATGGACTCGGCTACAGGCCTCTGTGGCTGGAGAGACTACAGCTCCTCTGGAGGCTCTGAGTCAGTCTGCACTCCCCTTCGAGGAAACGAGGTGTGTGGGATGATTCCCTGCCCAAGAATGGCAAGCAGCCTGCTCCTTCCAATGAGACGCACGTGTGGTGCGAGAGGCTTGGCAGCAGAGAAGAAGCAAGAGGGGCAGCCAGAGAGGGGATGTGCATGCAGCTTGAAGGCCCCAGATCTCCTACATCCCAACCAGGGAATGCCGGCTCTGCCCACCAGGCCCCATTCACAGGAGGGCACCCAGCTTCAGGATCTGCCTTTTCCCAGCCATGAAACCCCACACAGGCCACACGCTGAGCCCTGCCAAGGGGGAGCTTTGCTCCCCGCATGGGCCGAATGGCACGACTTGGGTTAGGGCAGAGAAGGCCCTAGGAGGCCTTCAGGGTGCTGCCACAGCATAGCAGTGCTCAGGCAAAGGCACTCTGCTTTCTGTAGGCTGGACGCACACTGGAGCTTCTGCTTGAGGCAGAGAGAGCTCAGCAGGGCGAGCCAGGGCTGAAGGCAAAGCAGAGAGTTTTTTGGTGGAGCGATGGCACCATCTGCTGGCTGATAAGCATGGGAGCAGCCTCACTCCAAATGAGTTCCTTTGGCCGTTTCCAAGCAGGAGGCACTCTGGCTGCACAAGCTCGAGAGTCCTGCTTAGGACTTCCCTCTGGCAACAGAGTGGGTGCCAAGGGCCTGTGGGTGGGAAGGGGCTCGGAAGGCACAGGGGAGGCTTTGGGCCCCCAGTGCTCTCCGATGGAAAACGCTGCACGCCCCAGCATCCATGAGCTCCTCCAAGGCTTGGCAGTGGGAAAGCTGTCCACAGCCGAAGGCTCCCTGCCAAGTGCTGCAGGCCTTTCTGCATGGCTCAGCGGCAGCTTCCTTGCAGGCTGCTGGTCCAGGGGCGTGTGTGCCCTGGTCCAGAGTGCTGTAGGAGGAGCTCCTAGCAAGGGGAGAGCAAGCCCCTTGTTTCCTTGGCGTAGACCGGCCTGTGCACACAGAGGCCTGCCAGCAGTGAAGACAGTGCAGGCAGCAAGGGAGTGTGGCAGGCAGCGAAGAGGTGGCAGGAGTCCTGCTTGCAAGTGGGGTCATGACTGTTTTGTGCTCAGGCCCCAGGGGCCACGTGCACACTCAGCCTCTGGACCCGCAGCTTGCCAGCAGTGCAAGAGACACACAGGCAACACCCTGGGGCCTGCTCGAATGAACTGTGCTCTGTCGAGGTCCTGCTGGCTGGCAGTGGCCCAGGCCAGCACAGGCCCTAGGGAGGCCTGGCTGAGCCTGGGATGGGTCCCAAACTAGCAGTGCCCAGGGAAAGCCTGGGACTGGAGGCCAGGCTACAGGCTCATTCCAGCTTGAGCCTGGTGCCCAGAGCCTTCAGCTGGGACTTGCAGGGGGAATGCTCAGCACAGTGGCTTTGGCCTGCCATCCACGTTCCTCACTCGGGCCGTTCTGCCTGTTAGACCCACACTCCCTAGAAGTGTGTTCCTGAGGCAGTTGGACAGTTGGGGAAGTGGAGGCTCTCCCAGCATGGGAGGTCTGCCTAGAACATTGCTCTGTGTCCAAAGAGGATTCCCTGCACCTCAGGCACTGGGGAGAGATTTTGTGCACACAGGAGACCCCTGGCGCACACAGTGTTTCCCCACGGAAAGCAGTGTGAGAAGGAGCCCCTGCCAGGGAAGCATGGCACTCTCCCATAGGAGCCCTCCCTGCAACA
This sequence comes from Hippopotamus amphibius kiboko, assembly GCF_030028045.1. Classification (NCBI taxonomy): domain Eukaryota; kingdom Metazoa; phylum Chordata; class Mammalia; order Artiodactyla; family Hippopotamidae; genus Hippopotamus; species Hippopotamus amphibius. The sequence goes on along the minus strand of NW_026648501.1, from coordinate 15,051 downwards.
GGCTGTCATGGACTCGGCTACAGGCCTCTGTGGCTGGAGAGACTACAGCTCCTCTGGAGGCTCTGAGTCAGTCTGCACTCCCCTTCGAGGAAACGAGGTGTGTGGGATGATTCCCTGCCCAAGAATGGCAAGCAGCCTGCTCCTTCCAATGAGACGCACGTGTGGTGCGAGAGGCTTGGCAGCAGAGAAGAAGCAAGAGGGGCAGCCAGAGAGGGGATGTGCATGCAGCTTGAAGGCCCCAGATCTCCTACATCCCAACCAGGGAATGCCGGCTCTGCCCACCAGGCCCCATTCACAGGAGGGCACCCAGCTTCAGGATCTGCCTTTTCCCAGCCATGAAACCCCACACAGGCCACACGCTGAGCCCTGCCAAGGGGGAGCTTTGCTCCCCGCATGGGCCGAATGGCACGACTTGGGTTAGGGCAGAGAAGGCCCTAGGAGGCCTTCAGGGTGCTGCCACAGCATAGCAGTGCTCAGGCAAAGGCACTCTGCTTTCTGTAGGCTGGACGCACACTGGAGCTTCTGCTTGAGGCAGAGAGAGCTCAGCAGGGCGAGCCAGGGCTGAAGGCAAAGCAGAGAGTTTTTTGGTGGAGCGATGGCACCATCTGCTGGCTGATAAGCATGGGAGCAGCCTCACTCCAAATGAGTTCCTTTGGCCGTTTCCAAGCAGGAGGCACTCTGGCTGCACAAGCTCGAGAGTCCTGCTTAGGACTTCCCTCTGGCAACAGAGTGGGTGCCAAGGGCCTGTGGGTGGGAAGGGGCTCGGAAGGCACAGGGGAGGCTTTGGGCCCCCAGTGCTCTCCGATGGAAAACGCTGCACGCCCCAGCATCCATGAGCTCCTCCAAGGCTTGGCAGTGGGAAAGCTGTCCACAGCCGAAGGCTCCCTGCCAAGTGCTGCAGGCCTTTCTGCATGGCTCAGCGGCAGCTTCCTTGCAGGCTGCTGGTCCAGGGGCGTGTGTGCCCTGGTCCAGAGTGCTGTAGGAGGAGCTCCTAGCAAGGGGAGAGCAAGCCCCTTGTTTCCTTGGCGTAGACCGGCCTGTGCACACAGAGGCCTGCCAGCAGTGAAGACAGTGCAGGCAGCAAGGGAGTGTGGCAGGCAGCGAAGAGGTGGCAGGAGTCCTGCTTGCAAGTGGGGTCATGACTGTTTTGTGCTCAGGCCCCAGGGGCCACGTGCACACTCAGCCTCTGGACCCGCAGCTTGCCAGCAGTGCAAGAGACACACAGGCAACACCCTGGGGCCTGCTCGAATGAACTGTGCTCTGTCGAGGTCCTGCTGGCTGGCAGTGGCCCAGGCCAGCACAGGCCCTAGGGAGGCCTGGCTGAGCCTGGGATGGGTCCCAAACTAGCAGTGCCCAGGGAAAGCCTGGGACTGGAGGCCAGGCTACAGGCTCATTCCAGCTTGAGCCTGGTGCCCAGAGCCTTCAGCTGGGACTTGCAGGGGGAATGCTCAGCACAGTGGCTTTGGCCTGCCATCCACGTTCCTCACTCGGGCCGTTCTGCCTGTTAGACCCACACTCCCTAGAAGTGTGTTCCTGAGGCAGTTGGACAGTTGGGGAAGTGGAGGCTCTCCCAGCATGGGAGGTCTGCCTAGAACATTGCTCTGTGTCCAAAGAGGATTCCCTGCACCTCAGGCACTGGGGAGAGATTTTGTGCACACAGGAGACCCCTGGCGCACACAGTGTTTCCCCACGGAAAGCAGTGTGAGAAGGAGCCCCTGCCAGGGAAGCATGGCACTCTCCCATAGGAGCCCTCCCTGCAACAGGCTGTCATGGACTCGGCTACAGGCCTCTGTGGCTGGAGAGACTACAGCTCCTCTGGAGGCTCTGAGTCAGTCTGCACTCCCCTTCGAGGAAACGAGGTGTGTGGGATGATTCCCTGCCCAAGAATGGCAAGCAGCCTGCTCCTTCCAATGAGACGCACGTGTGGTGCGAGAGGCTTGGCAGCAGAGAAGAAGCAAGAGGGGCAGCCAGAGAGGGGATGTGCATGCAGCTTGAAGGCCCCAGATCTCCTACATCCCAACCAGGGAATGCCGGCTCTGCCCACCAGGCCCCATTCACAGGAGGGCACCCAGCTTCAGGATCTGCCTTTTCCCAGCCATGAAACCCCACACAGGCCACACGCTGAGCCCTGCCAAGGGGGAGCTTTGCTCCCCGCATGGGCCGAATGGCACGACTTGGGTTAGGGCAGAGAAGGCCCTAGGAGGCCTTCAGGGTGCTGCCACAGCATAGCAGTGCTCAGGCAAAGGCACTCTGCTTTCTGTAGGCTGGACGCACACTGGAGCTTCTGCTTGAGGCAGAGAGAGCTCAGCAGGGCGAGCCAGGGCTGAAGGCAAAGCAGAGAGTTTTTTGGTGGAGCGATGGCACCATCTGCTGGCTGATAAGCATGGGAGCAGCCTCACTCCAAATGAGTTCCTTTGGCCGTTTCCAAGCAGGAGGCACTCTGGCTGCACAAGCTCGAGAGTCCTGCTTAGGACTTCCCTCTGGCAACAGAGTGGGTGCCAAGGGCCTGTGGGTGGGAAGGGGCTCGGAAGGCACAGGGGAGGCTTTGGGCCCCCAGTGCTCTCCGATGGAAAACGCTGCACGCCCCAGCATCCATGAGCTCCTCCAAGGCTTGGCAGTGGGAAAGCTGTCCACAGCCGAAGGCTCCCTGCCAAGTGCTGCAGGCCTTTCTGCATGGCTCAGCGGCAGCTTCCTTGCAGGCTGCTGGTCCAGGGGCGTGTGTGCCCTGGTCCAGAGTGCTGTAGGAGGAGCTCCTAGCAAGGGGAGAGCAAGCCCCTTGTTTCCTTGGCGTAGACCGGCCTGTGCACACAGAGGCCTGCCAGCAGTGAAGACAGTGCAGGCAGCAAGGGAGTGTGGCAGGCAGCGAAGAGGTGGCAGGAGTCCTGCTTGCAAGTGGGGTCATGACTGTTTTGTGCTCAGGCCCCAGGGGCCACGTGCACACTCAGCCTCTGGACCCGCAGCTTGCCAGCAGTGCAAGAGACACACAGGCAACACCCTGGGGCCTGCTCGAATGAACTGTGCTCTGTCGAGGTCCTGCTGGCTGGCAGTGGCCCAGGCCAGCACAGGCCCTAGGGAGGCCTGGCTGAGCCTGGGATGGGTCCCAAACTAGCAGTGCCCAGGGAAAGCCTGGGACTGGAGGCCAGGCTACAGGCTCATTCCAGCTTGAGCCTGGTGCCCAGAGCCTTCAGCTGGGACTTGCAGGGGGAATGCTCAGCACAGTGGCTTTGGCCTGCCATCCACGTTCCTCACTCGGGCCGTTCTGCCTGTTAGACCCACACTCCCTAGAAGTGTGTTCCTGAGGCAGTTGGACAGTTGGGGAAGTGGAGGCTCTCCCAGCATGGGAGGTCTGCCTAGAACATTGCTCTGTGTCCAAAGAGGATTCCCTGCACCTCAGGCACTGGGGAGAGATTTTGTGCACACAGGAGACCCCTGGCGCACACAGTGTTTCCCCACGGAAAGCAGTGTGAGAAGGAGCCCCTGCCAGGGAAGCATGGCACTCTCCCATAGGAGCCCTCCCTGCAACAGGCTGTCATGGACTCGGCTACAGGCCTCTGTGGCTGGAGAGACTACAGCTCCTCTGGAGGCTCTGAGTCAGTCTGCACTCCCCTTCGAGGAAACGAGGTGTGTGGGATGATTCCCTGCCCAAGAATGGCAAGCAGCCTGCTCCTTCCAATGAGACGCACGTGTGGTGCGAGAGGCTTGGCAGCAGAGAAGAAGCAAGAGGGGCAGCCAGAGAGGGGATGTGCATGCAGCTTGAAGGCCCCAGATCTCCTACATCCCAACCAGGGAATGCCGGCTCTGCCCACCAGGCCCCATTCACAGGAGGGCACCCAGCTTCAGGATCTGCCTTTTCCCAGCCATGAAACCCCACACAGGCCACACGCTGAGCCCTGCCAAGGGGGAGCTTTGCTCCCCGCATGGGCCGAATGGCACGACTTGGGTTAGGGCAGAGAAGGCCCTAGGAGGCCTTCAGGGTGCTGCCACAGCATAGCAGTGCTCAGGCAAAGGCACTCTGCTTTCTGTAGGCTGGACGCACACTGGAGCTTCTGCTTGAGGCAGAGAGAGCTCAGCAGGGCGAGCCAGGGCTGAAGGCAAAGCAGAGAGTTTTTTGGTGGAGCGATGGCACCATCTGCTGGCTGATAAGCATGGGAGCAGCCTCACTCCAAATGAGTTCCTTTGGCCGTTTCCAAGCAGGAGGCACTCTGGCTGCACAAGCTCGAGAGTCCTGCTTAGGACTTCCCTCTGGCAACAGAGTGGGTGCCAAGGGCCTGTGGGTGGGAAGGGGCTCGGAAGGCACAGGGGAGGCTTTGGGCCCCCAGTGCTCTCCGATGGAAAACGCTGCACGCCCCAGCATCCATGAGCTCCTCCAAGGCTTGGCAGTGGGAAAGCTGTCCACAGCCGAAGGCTCCCTGCCAAGTGCTGCAGGCCTTTCTGCATGGCTCAGCGGCAGCTTCCTTGCAGGCTGCTGGTCCAGGGGCGTGTGTGCCCTGGTCCAGAGTGCTGTAGGAGGAGCTCCTAGCAAGGGGAGAGCAAGCCCCTTGTTTCCTTGGCGTCGACCGGCCTGTGCACACAGAGGCCTGCCAGCAGTGAAGACAGTGCAGGCAGCAAGGGAGTGTGGCAGGCAGCGAAGAGGTGGCAGGAGTCCTGCTTGCAAGTGGGGTCATGACTGTTTTGTGCTCAGGCCCCAGGGGCCACGTGCACACTCAGCCTCTGGACCCGCAGCTTGCCAGCAGTGCAAGAGACACACAGGCAACACCCTGGGGCCTGCTCGAATGAACTGTGCTCTGTCGAGGTCCTGCTGGCTGGCAGTGGCCCAGGCCAGCACAGGCCCTAGGGAGGCCTGGCTGAGCCTGGGATGGGTCCCAAACTAGCAGTGCCCAGGGAAAGCCTGGGACTGGAGGCCAGGCTACAGGCTCATTCCAGCTTGAGCCTGGTGCCCAGAGCCTTCAGCTGGGACTTGCAGGGGGAATGCTCAGCACAGTGGCTTTGGCCTGCCATCCACGTTCCTCACTCGGGCCGTTCTGCCTGTTAGACCCACACTCCCTAGAAGTGTGTTCCTGAGGCAGTTGGACAGTTGGGGAAGTGGAGGCTCTCCCAGCATGGGAGGTCTGCCTAGAACATTGCTCTGTGTCCAAAGAGGATTCCCTGCACCTCAGGCACTGGGGAGAGATTTTGTGCACACAGGAGACCCCTGGCGCACACAGTGTTTCCCCACGGAAAGCAGTGTGAGAAGGAGCCCCTGCCAGGGAAGCATGGCACTCTCCCATAGGAGCCCTCCCTGCAACAGGCTGTCATGGACTCGGCTACAGGCCTCTGTGGCTGGAGAGACTACAGCTCCTCTGGAGGCTCTGAGTCAGTCTGCACTCCCCTTCGAGGAAACGAGGTGTGTGGGATGATTCCCTGCCCAAGAATGGCAAGCAGCCTGCTCCTTCCAATGAGACGCACGTGTGGTGCGAGAGGCTTGGCAGCAGAGAAGAAGCAAGAGGGGCAGCCAGAGAGGGGATGTGCATGCAGCTTGAAGGCCCCAGATCTCCTACATCCCAACCAGGGAATGCCGGCTCTGCCCACCAGGCCCCATTCACAGGAGGGCACCCAGCTTCAGGATCTGCCTTTTCCCAGCCATGAAACCCCACACAGGCCACACGCTGAGCCCTGCCAAGGGGGAGCTTTGCTCCCCGCATGGGCCGAATGGCACGACTTGGGTTAGGGCAGAGAAGGCCCTAGGAGGCCTTCAGGGTGCTGCCACAGCATAGCAGTGCTCAGGCAAAGGCACTCTGCTTTCTGTAGGCTGGACGCACACTGGAGCTTCTGCTTGAGGCAGAGAGAGCTCAGCAGGGCGAGCCAGGGCTGAAGGCAAAGCAGAGAGTTTTTTGGTGGAGCGATGGCACCATCTGCTGGCTGATAAGCATGGGAGCAGCCTCACTCCAAATGAGTTCCTGAGGCCGTTTCCAAGCAGGAGGCACTCTGGCTGCACAAGCTCGAGAGTCCTGCTTAGGACTTCCCTCTGGCAACAGAGTGGGTGCCAAGGGCCTGTGGGTGGGAAGGGGCTCGGAAGGCACAGGGGAGGCTTTGGGCCCCCAGTGCTCTCCGATGGAAAACGCTGCACGCCCCAGCATCCATGAGCTCCTCCAAGGCTTGGCAGTGGGAAAGCTGTCCACAGCCGAAGGCTCCCTGCCAAGTGCTGCAGGCCTTTCTGCATGGCTCAGCGGCAGCTTCCTTGCAGGCTGCTGGTCCAGGGGCGTGTGTGCCCTGGTCCAGAGTGCTGTAGGAGGAGCTCCTAGCAAGGGGAGAGCAAGCCCCTTGTTTCCTTGGCGTCGACCGGCCTGTGCACACAGAGGCCTGCCAGCAGTGAAGACAGTGCAGGCAGCAAGGGAGTGTGGCAGGCAGCGAAGAGGTGGCAGGAGTCCTGCTTGCAAGTGGGGTCATGACTGTTTTGTGCTCAGGCCCCAGGGGCCACGTGCACACTCAGCCTCTGGACCCGCAGCTTGCCAGCAGTGCAAGAGACACACAGGCAACACCCTGGGGCCTGCTCGAATGAACTGTGCTCTGTCGAGGTCCTGCTGGCTGGCAGTGGCCCAGGCCAGCACAGGCCCTAGGGAGGCCTGGCTGAGCCTGGGATGGGTCCCAAACTAGCAGTGCCCAGGGAAAGCCTGGGACTGGAGGCCAGGCTACAGGCTCATTCCAGCTTGAGCCTGGTGCCCAGAGCCTTCAGCTGGGACTTGCAGGGGGAATGCTCAGCACAGTGGCTTTGGCCTGCCATCCACGTTCCTCACTCGGGCCGTTCTGCCTGTTAGACCCACACTCCCTAGAAGTGTGTTCCTGAGGCAGTTGGACAGTTGGGGAAGTGGAGGCTCTCCCAGCATGGGAGGTCTGCCTAGAACATTGCTCTGTGTCCAAAGAGGATTCCCTGCACCTCAGGCACTGGGGAGAGATTTTGTGCACACAGGAGACCCCTGGCGCACACAGTGTTTCCCCACGGAAAGCAGTGTGAGAAGGAGCCCCTGCCAGGGAAGCATGGCACTCTCCCATAGGAGCCCTCCCTGCAACAGGCTGTCATGGACTCGGCTACAGGCCTCTGTGGCTGGAGAGACTACAGCTCCTCTGGAGGCTCTGAGTCAGTCTGCACTCCCCTTCGAGGAAACGAGGTGTGTGGGATGATTCCCTGCCCAAGAATGGCAAGCAGCCTGCTCCTTCCAATGAGACGCACGTGTGGTGCGAGAGGCTTGGCAGCAGAGAAGAAGCAAGAGGGGCAGCCAGAGAGGGGATGTGCATGCAGCTTGAAGGCCCCAGATCTCCTACATCCCAACCAGGGAATGCCGGCTCTGCCCACCAGGCCCCATTCACAGGAGGGCACCCAGCTTCAGGATCTGCCTTTTCCCAGCCATGAAACCCCACACAGGCCACACGCTGAGCCCTGCCAAGGGGGAGCTTTGCTCCCCGCATGGGCCGAATGGCACGACTTGGGTTAGGGCAGAGAAGGCCCTAGGAGGCCTTCAGGGTGCTGCCACAGCATAGCAGTGCTCAGGCAAAGGCACTCTGCTTTCTGTAGGCTGGACGCACACTGGAGCTTCTGCTTGAGGCAGAGAGAGCTCAGCAGGGCGAGCCAGGGCTGAAGGCAAAGCAGAGAGTTTTTTGGTGGAGCGATGGCACCATCTGCTGGCTGATAAGCATGGGAGCAGCCTCACTCCAAATGAGTTCCTTTGGCCGTTTCCAAGCAGGAGGCACTCTGGCTGCACAAGCTCGAGAGTCCTGCTTAGGACTTCCCTCTGGCAACAGAGTGGGTGCCAAGGGCCTGTGGGTGGGAAGGGGCTCGGAAGGCACAGGGGAGGCTTTGGGCCCCCAGTGCTCTCCGATGGAAAACGCTGCACGCCCCAGCATCCATGAGCTCCTCCAAGGCTTGGCAGTGGGAAAGCTGTCCACAGCCGAAGGCTCCCTGCCAAGTGCTGCAGGCCTTTCTGCATGGCTCAGCGGCAGCTTCCTTGCAGGCTGCTGGTCCAGGGGCGTGTGTGCCCTGGTCCAGAGTGCTGTAGGAGGAGCTCCTAGCAAGGGGAGAGCAAGCCCCTTGTTTCCTTGGCGTAGACCGGCCTGTGCACACAGAGGCCTGCCAGCAGTGAAGACAGTGCAGGCAGCAAGGGAGTGTGGCAGGCAGCGAAGAGGTGGCAGGAGTCCTGCTTGCAAGTGGGGTCATGACTGTTTTGTGCTCAGGCCCCAGGGGCCACGTGCACACTCAGCCTCTGGACCCGCAGCTTGCCAGCAGTGCAAGAGACACACAGGCAACACCCTGGGGCCTGCTCGAATGAACTGTGCTCTGTCGAGGTCCTGCTGGCTGGCAGTGGCCCAGGCCAGCACAGGCCCTAGGGAGGCCTGGCTGAGCCTGGGATGGGTCCCAAACTAGCAGTGCCCAGGGAAAGCCTGGGACTGGAGGCCAGGCTACAGGCTCATTCCAGCTTGAGCCTGGTGCCCAGAGCCTTCAGCTGGGACTTGCAGGGGGAATGCTCAGCACAGTGGCTTTGGCCTGCCATCCACGTTCCTCACTCGGGCCGTTCTGCCTGTTAGACCCACACTCCCTAGAAGTGTGTTCCTGAGGCAGTTGGACAGTTGGGGAAGTGGAGGCTCTCCCAGCATGGGAGGTCTGCCTAGAACATTGCTCTGTGTCCAAAGAGGATTCCCTGCACCTCAGGCACTGGGGAGAGATTTTGTGCACACAGGAGACCCCTGGCGCACACAGTGTTTCCCCACGGAAAGCAGTGTGAGAAGGAGCCCCTGCCAGGGAAGCATGGCACTCTCCCATAGGAGCCCTCCCTGCAACAGGCTGTCATGGACTCGGCTACAGGCCTCTGTGGCTGGAGAGACTACAGCTCCTCTGGAGGCTCTGAGTCAGTCTGCACTCCCCTTCGAGGAAACGAGGTGTGTGGGATGATTCCCTGCCCAAGAATGGCAAGCAGCCTGCTCCTTCCAATGAGACGCACGTGTGGTGCGAGAGGCTTGGCAGCAGAGAAGAAGCAAGAGGGGCAGCCAGAGAGGGGATGTGCATGCAGCTTGAAGGCCCCAGATCTCCTACATCCCAACCAGGGAATGCCGGCTCTGCCCACCAGGCCCCATTCACAGGAGGGCACCCAGCTTCAGGATCTGCCTTTTCCCAGCCATGAAACCCCACACAGGCCACACGCTGAGCCCTGCCAAGGGGGAGCTTTGCTCCCCGCATGGGCCGAATGGCACGACTTGGGTTAGGGCAGAGAAGGCCCTAGGAGGCCTTCAGGGTGCTGCCACAGCATAGCAGTGCTCAGGCAAAGGCACTCTGCTTTCTGTAGGCTGGACGCACACTGGAGCTTCTGCTTGAGGCAGAGAGAGCTCAGCAGGGCGAGCCAGGGCTGAAGGCAAAGCAGAGAGTTTTTTGGTGGAGCGATGGCACCATCTGCTGGCTGATAAGCATGGGAGCAGCCTCACTCCAAATGAGTTCCTTTGGCCGTTTCCAAGCAGGAGGCACTCTGGCTGCACAAGCTCGAGAGTCCTGCTTAGGACTTCCCTCTGGCAACAGAGTGGGTGCCAAGGGCCTGTGGGTGGGAAGGGGCTCGGAAGGCACAGGGGAGGCTTTGGGCCCCCAGTGCTCTCCGATGGAAAACGCTGCACGCCCCAGCATCCATGAGCTCCTCCAAGGCTTGGCAGTGGGAAAGCTGTCCACAGCCGAAGGCTCCCTGCCAAGTGCTGCAGGCCTTTCTGCATGGCTCAGCGGCAGCTTCCTTGCAGGCTGCTGGTCCAGGGGCGTGTGTGCCCTGGTCCAGAGTGCTGTAGGAGGAGCTCCTAGCAAGGGGAGAGCAAGCCCCTTGTTTCCTTGGCGTAGACCGGCCTGTGCACACAGAGGCCTGCCAGCAGTGAAGACAGTGCAGGCAGCAAGGGAGTGTGGCAGGCAGCGAAGAGGTGGCAGGAGTCCTGCTTGCAAGTGGGGTCATGACTGTTTTGTGCTCAGGCCCCAGGGGCCACGTGCACACTCAGCCTCTGGACCCGCAGCTTGCCAGCAGTGCAAGAGACACACAGGCAACACCCTGGGGCCTGCTCGAATGAACTGTGCTCTGTCGAGGTCCTGCTGGCTGGCAGTGGCCCAGGCCAGCACAGGCCCTAGGGAGGCCTGGCTGAGCCTGGGATGGGTCCCAAACTAGCAGTGCCCAGGGAAAGCCTGGGACTGGAGGCCAGGCTACAGGCTCATTCCAGCTTGAGCCTGGTGCCCAGAGCCTTCAGCTGGGACTTGCAGGGGGAATGCTCAGCACAGTGGCTTTGGCCTGCCATCCACGTTCCTCACTCGGGCCGTTCTGCCTGTTAGACCCACACTCCCTAGAAGTGTGTTCCTGAGGCAGTTGGACAGTTGGGGAAGTGGAGGCTCTCCCAGCATGGGAGGTCTGCCTAGAACATTGCTCTGTGTCCAAAGAGGATTCCCTGCACCTCAGGCACTGGGGAGAGATTTTGTGCACACAGGAGACCCCTGGCGCACACAGTGTTTCCCCACGGAAAGCAGTGTGAGAAGGAGCCCCTGCCAGGGAAGCATGGCACTCTCCCATAGGAGCCCTCCCTGCAACAGGCTGTCATGGACTCGGCTACAGGCCTCTGTGGCTGGAGAGACTACAGCTCCTCTGGAGGCTCTGAGTCAGTCTGCACTCCCCTTCGAGGAAACGAGGTGTGTGGGATGATTCCCTGCCCAAGAATGGCAAGCAGCCTGCTCCTTCCAATGAGACGCACGTGTGGTGCGAGAGGCTTGGCAGCAGAGAAGAAGCAAGAGGGGCAGCCAGAGAGGGGATGTGCATGCAGCTTGAAGGCCCCAGATCTCCTACATCCCAACCAGGGAATGCCGGCTCTGCCCACCAGGCCCCATTCACAGGAGGGCACCCAGCTTCAGGATCTGCCTTTTCCCAGCCATGAAACCCCACACAGGCCACACGCTGAGCCCTGCCAAGGGGGAGCTTTGCTCCCCGCATGGGCCGAATGGCACGACTTGGGTTAGGGCAGAGAAGGCCCTAGGAGGCCTTCAGGGTGCTGCCACAGCATAGCAGTGCTCAGGCAAAGGCACTCTGCTTTCTGTAGGCTGGACGCACACTGGAGCTTCTGCTTGAGGCAGAGAGAGCTCAGCAGGGCGAGCCAGGGCTGAAGGCAAAGCAGAGAGTTTTTTGGTGGAGCGATGGCACCATCTGCTGGCTGATAAGCATGGGAGCAGCCTCACTCCAAATGAGTTCCTTTGGCCGTTTCCAAGCAGGAGGCACTCTGGCTGCACAAGCTCGAGAGTCCTGCTTAGGACTTCCCTCTGGCAACAGAGTGGGTGCCAAGGGCCTGTGGGTGGGAAGGGGCTCGGAAGGCACAGGGGAGGCTTTGGGCCCCCAGTGCTCTCCGATGGAAAACGCTGCACGCCCCAGCATCCATGAGCTCCTCCAAGGCTTGGCAGTGGGAAAGCTGTCCACAGCCGAAGGCTCCCTGCCAAGTGCTGCAGGCCTTTCTGCATGGCTCAGCGGCAGCTTCCTTGCAGGCTGCTGGTCCAGGGGCGTGTGTGCCCTGGTCCAGAGTGCTGTAGGAGGAGCTGCTAGCAAGGGGAGAGCAAGCCCCTTGTTTCCTTGGCGTAGACCGGCCTGTGCACACAGAGGCCTGCCAGCAGTGAAGACAGTGCAGGCAGCAAGGGAGTGTGGCAGGCAGCGAAGAGGTGGCAGGAGTCCTGCTTGCAAGTGGGGTCATGACTGTTTTGTGCTCAGGCCCCAGGGGCCACGTGCACACTCAGCCTCTGGACCCGCAGCTTGCCAGCAGTGCAAGAGACACACAGGCAACACCCTGGGGCCTGCTCGAATGAACTGTGCTCTGTCGAGGTCCTGCTGGCTGGCAGTGGCCCAGGCCAGCACAGGCCCTAGGGAGGCCTGGCTGAGCCTGGGATGGGTCCCAAACTAGCAGTGCCCAGGGAAAGCCTGGGACTGGAGGCCAGGCTACAGGCTCATTCCAGCTTGAGCCTGGTGCCCAGAGCCTTCAGCTGGGACTTGCAGGGGGAATGCTCAGCACAGTGGCTTTGGCCTGCCATCCACGTTCCTCACTCGGGCCGTTCTGCCTGTTAGACCCACACTCCCTAGAAGTGTGTTCCTGAGGCAGTTGGACAGTTGGGGAAGTGGAGGCTCTCCCAGCATGGGAGGTCTGCCTAGAACATTGCTCTGTGTCCAAAGAGGATTCCCTGCACCTCAGGCACTGGGGAGAGATTTTGTGCACACAGGAGACCCCTGGCGCACACAGTGTTTCCCCACGGAAAGCAGTGTGAGAAGGAGCCCCTGCCAGGGAAGCATGGCACTCTCCCATAGGAGCCCTCCCTGCAACAGGCTGTCATGGACTCGGCTACAGGCCTCTGTGGCTGGAGAGACTACAGCTCCTCTGGAGGCTCTGAGTCAGTCTGCACTCCCCTTCGAGGAAACGAGGTGTGTGGGATGATTCCCTGCCCAAGAATGGCAAGCAGCCTGCTCCTTCCAATGAGACGCACGTGTGGTGCGAGAGGCTTGGCAGCAGAGAAGAAGCAAGAGGGGCAGCCAGAGAGGGGATGTGCATGCAGCTTGAAGGCCCCAGATCTCCTACATCCCAACCAGGGAATGCCGGCTCTGCCCACCAGGCCCCATTCACAGGAGGGCACCCAGCTTCAGGATCTGCCTTTTCCCAGCCATGAAACCCCACACAGGCCACACGCTGAGCCCTGCCAAGGGGGAGCTTTGCTCCCCGCATGGGCCGAATGGCACGACTTGGGTTAGGGCAGAGAAGGCCCTAGGAGGCCTTCAGGGTGCTGCCACAGCATAGCAGTGCTCAGGCAAAGGCACTCTGCTTTCTGTAGGCTGGACGCACACTGGAGCTTCTGCTTGAGGCAGAGAGAGCTCAGCAGGGCGAGCCAGGGCTGAAGGCAAAGCAGAGAGTTTTTTGGTGGAGCGATGGCACCATCTGCTGGCTGATAAGCATGGGAGCAGCCTCACTCCAAATGAGTTCCTGAGGCCGTTTCCAAGCAGGAGGCACTCTGGCTGCACAAGCTCGAGAGTCCTGCTTAGGACTTCCCTCTGGCAACAGAGTGGGTGCCAAGGGCCTGTGGGTGGGAAGGGGCTCGGAAGGCACAGGGGAGGCTTTGGGCCCCCAGTGCTCTCCGATGGAAAACGCTGCACGCCCCAGCATCCATGAGCTCCTCCAAGGCTTGGCAGTGGGAAAGCTGTCCACAGCCGAAGGCTCCCTGCCAAGTGCTGCAGGCCTTTCTGCATGGCTCAGCGGCAGCTTCCTTGCAGGCTGCTGGTCCAGGGGCGTGTGTGCCCTGGTCCAGAGTGCTGTAGGAGGAGCTCCTAGCAAGGGGAGAGCAAGCCCCTTGTTTCCTTGGCGTCGACCGGCCTGTGCACACAGAGGCCTGCCAGCAGTGAAGACAGTGCAGGCAGCAAGGGAGTGTGGCAGGCAGCGAAGAGGTGGCAGGAGTCCTGCTTGCAAGTGGGGTCATGACTGTTTTGTGCTCAGGCCCCAGGGGCCACGTGCACACTCAGCCTCTGGACCCGCAGCTTGCCAGCAGTGCAAGAGACACACAGGCAACACCCTGGGGCCTGCTCGAATGAACTGTGCTCTGTCGAGGTCCTGCTGGCTGGCAGTGGCCCAGGCCAGCACAGGCCCTAGGGAGGCCTGGCTGAGCCTGGGATGGGTCCCAAACTAGCAGTGCCCAGGGAAAGCCTGGGACTGGAGGCCAGGCTACAGGCTCATTCCAGCTTGAGCCTGGTGCCCAGAGCCTTCAGCTGGGACTTGCAGGGGGAATGCTCAGCACAGTGGCTTTGGCCTGCCATCCACGTTCCTCACTCGGGCCGTTCTGCCTGTTAGACCCACACTCCCTAGAAGTGTGTTCCTGAGGCAGTTGGACAGTTGGGGAAGTGGAGGCTCTCCCAGCATGGGAGGTCTGCCTAGAACATTGCTCTGTGTCCAAAGAGGATTCCCTGCACCTCAGGCACTGGGGAGAGATTTTGTGCACACAGGAGACCCCTGGCGCACACAGTGTTTCCCCACGGAAAGCAGTGTGAGAAGGAGCCCCTGCCAGGGAAGCATGGCACTCTCCCATAGGAGCCCTCCCTGCAACAGGCTGTCATGGACTCGGCTACAGGCCTCTGTGGCTGGAGAGACTACAGCTCCTCTGGAGGCTCTGAGTCAGTCTGCACTCCCCTTCGAGGAAACGAGGTGTGTGGGATGATTCCCTGCCCAAGAATGGCAAGCAGCCTGCTCCTTCCAATGAGACGCACGTGTGGTGCGAGAGGCTTGGCAGCAGAGAAGAAGCAAGAGGGGCAGCCAGAGAGGGGATGTGCATGCAGCTTGAAGGCCCCAGATCTCCTACATCCCAACCAGGGAATGCCGGCTCTGCCCACCAGGCCCCATTCACAGGAGGGCACCCAGCTTCAGGATCTGCCTTTTCCCAGCCATGAAACCCCACACAGGCCACACGCTGAGCCCTGCCAAGGGGGAGCTTTGCTCCCCGCATGGGCCGAATGGCACGACTTGGGTTAGGGCAGAGAAGGCCCTAGGAGGCCTTCAGGGTGCTGCCACAGCATAGCAGTGCTCAGGCAAAGGCACTCTGCTTTCTGTAGGCTGGACGCACACTGGAGCTTCTGCTTGAGGCAGAGAGAGCTCAGCAGGGCGAGCCAGGGCTGAAGGCAAAGCAGAGAGTTTTTTGGTGGAGCGATGGCACCATCTGCTGGCTGATAAGCATGGGAGCAGCCTCACTCCAAATGAGTTCTTGAGGCCGTTTCCAAGCAGGAGGCACTCTGGCTGCACAAGCTCGAGAGTCCTGCTTAGGACTTCCCTCTGGCAACAGAGTGGGTGCCAAGGGCCTGTGGGTGGGAAGGGGCTCGGAAGGCACAGGGGAGGCTTTGGGCCCCCAGTGCTCTCCGAAGGAAAACGCTGCACGCCCCAGCATCCATGAGCTCCTCCAAGGCTTGGCAGTGGGAAAGCTGTCCACAGCCGAAGGCTCCCTGCCAAGTGCTGCAGGCCTTTCTGCATGGCTCAGCGGCAGCTTCCTTGCAGGCTGCTGGTCCAGGGGCG
>NW_026648500.1:0-53889 GCF_030028045.1 Hippopotamus amphibius kiboko | reverse complement strand
ACCAGAGAACACTCTGCTTTGCCTTCAGCCATGGCTCGCCCCGCCGAGCTCTCTCTGCCTCAAGCAGAAACCCCAGTGTGTGTCCAGCCTCCAGAAAGCAGAGTGCCTTTGCCTGAGCACTGCTGTGCTGGGGCAGCACCCTGAAGGCCTCCTAGGGCCTTCTCTGCCCTAACCCAGTCGTGCCATTCGGCCCATGCGGGGAGCAACGTTCCCCCTTGGCAGGGCTCAGCGTGTGGGCTGTGTGTGGTTTCATGGCTGGGAAAGGGCAGATCCTGAAGCTGGCTGCCCTCCTGTGACTTGGGGCCTGGCGGGCAGAGCGGCATTCCCCGGTGGGGATGGAGGAGATCTGGGGCCTTCAAGCTGCATGCACATCCCCTCTCTGGCTGCCCCTCTTGCTTCTTCTCTGCTGCCAAGCCTCTCACACCGCACGTGCGTCTCACTGGAAGGAGGCAGGCTGCTTGCCATTCTTGGGCAGGGAATCATCCCACACGCCTCGTTTCCTCGCAGGGGAGTGCAAACTGACCCAGAGCCTCCAGAGGAGCTGCAGTCTCTCCAGCCACAAAGGCCTGTAGCCGAGTCCATGACGGCCTGTTGCATGGAGGGCTTCTATGGGAGAGGGCCATGCTTCCCTGGCAGGGGCTCCTTCTCACACTGCTTTCCGTGGGGAAACCCTGCGTGTGCCAGGGGTCTCCTGTGTGCACAAAATCTCTCCCCAGTGCCTGAGGTGCAGGGAATCCTCTTTGGACACAGAGCACTGTTCTAGGCAGAGCTCCCATGCTGGGAGAGCCGCCACTGCCCCGACTGTCCAACTGCCTCAGGAACACACTTCTAGGAGTGTGGGTCTGGCAGGCAGAACGGCCCGAGGGAGGAGCTCGGGCCTTCGGCTGTGGACAGCTTTCCCACTGCCAAGCCTTGGAGGAGTGCGTGGAGGCTGGGGCCTGCAGCGTTTTCATCGGAGAGCACTGGGTGCCCAAAGCCTCCCCTGTGGCTTCCGAGCCCCTTCCCACCCACACGCCCTTGGCACCCACTCTGTTGCCAGAGGGAAGTCCTAAGCAGGACTCTCTAGCTTGTGCAGCCAGAGTGCCTCCTGCTTGGAAGTGGCCTCTGGCTCTCATTTGGAGTGAGGCTTCTCCCATGCTTGTCAGCCAGCACATGGTGCCATCGCTCCACCAGAGAACACTCTGCTTTGCCTTCAGCCATGGCTCGCCCCGCCGAGCTCTCTCTGCCTCAAGCAGAAACCCCAGTGTGTGTCCAGCCTCCAGAAAGCAGAGTGCCTTTGCCTGAGCACTGCTGTGCTGGGGCAGCACCCTGAAGGCCTCCTAGGGCCTTCTCTGCCCTAACCCAGTCGTGCCATTCGGCCCATGCGGGGAGCAACGTTCCCCCTTGGCAGGGCTCAGCGTGTGGGCTGTGTGTGGTTTCATGGCTGGGAAAGGGCAGATCCTGAAGCTGGCTGCCCTCCTGTGAATGGGGCCTGGCGGGCAGAGCCGGCATTCCCCGGTGGGATGGAGAGATCTGGGGCCTTCAAGCTGCATGCACATCCCCTCTCTGGCTGCCCCTCTTGCTTCTTCTCTGCTGCCAAGCCTCTCACACCGCACGTGCGTCTCACTGGAAGGAGCAGGCTGCTTGCCATTCTTGGGCAGGGAATCATCCCACACGCCTCGTTTCCTTGCAGGGGAGTGCAAACTGACCCAGAGCCTCCAGAGGAGCTGCAGTCTCTCCAGCCACAAAGGCCTGTAGCCGAGTCCATGACGGCCTGTTGCATGGAGGGCTTCTATGGGAGAGGGCCATGCTTCCCTGGCAGGGGGCTCCTTCTCACACTGCTTTCCGTGGGGAAACCCTGCGTGTGCCAGGGGTCTCCTGTGTGCACAAAATCTCTCCCCAGTGCCTGAGGTGCAGGGAATCCTCTTTGGACACAGAGCACTGTTCTAGGCAGAGCTCCCATGCTGGGAGAGCCGCCACTGCCCCGACTGTCCAACTGCCTCAGGAACACACTGCTAGGGAGTGTGGGTCTGGCAGGCAGAACGGCCCGAGGGAGGAGCTCGGGCCTTCGGCTGTGGACAGCTTTCCCACTGCCAAGCCTTGGAGGAGTGCGTGGAGGCTGGGGCCTGCAGCGTTTTCCATCGGAGAGCACTGGGTGCCCAAAGCCTCCCCTGTGGCTTCCGAGCCCCTTCCCACCCACACGCCCTTGGCACCCACTCTGTTGCCAGAGGGAAGTCCTAAGCAGGACTCTCTAGCTTGTGCAGCCAGAGTGCCTCCTGCTTGGAAGTGGCCTCTGGCTCTCATTTGGAGTGAGGCTTCTCCCATGCTTGTCAGCCAGCACATGGTGCCATCGCTCCACCAGAGAACACTCTGCTTTGCCTTCAGCCATGGCTCGCCCCGCCGAGCTCTCTCTGCCTCAAGCAGAAACCCCAGTGTGTGTCCAGCCTCCAGAAAGCAGAGTGCCTTTGCCTGAGCACTGCTGTGCTGGGGCAGCACCCTGAAGGCCTCCTAGGGCCTTCTCTGCCCTAACCCAGTCGTGCCATTCGGCCCATGCGGGGAGCAACGTTCCCCCTTGGCAGGGCTCAGCGTGTGGGCTGTGTGTGGTTTCATGGCTGGGAAAGGGCAGATCCTGAAGCTGGCTGCCCTCCTGTGAATGGGGCCTGGCGGGCAGAGCCGGCATTCCCCGGTGGGGATGGAGGAGATCTGGGGCCTTCAAGCTGCATGCACATCCCCTCTCTGGCTGCCCCTCTTGCTTCTTCTCTGCTGCCAAGCCTCTCACACCGCACGTGCGTCTCACTGGAAGGAGCAGGCTGCTTGCCATTCTTGGGCAGGGAATCATCCCACACGCCTCGTTTCCTCGCAGGGGAGTGCAAACTGACCCAGAGCCTCCAGAGGAGCTGCAGTCTCTCCAGCCACAAAGGCCTGTAGCCGAGTCCATGACGGCCTGTTGCATGGAGGGCTTCTATGGAAGAGGGCCATGCTTCCCTGGCAGGGGCTCCTTCTCACACTGCTTTCCGTGGGGAAACCCTGCGTGTGCCAGGGGTCTCCTGTGTGCACAAAATCTCTCCCCAGTGCCTGAGGTGCAGGGAATCCTCTTTGGACACAGAGCACTGTTCTAGGCAGAGCTCCCATGTTGGGAGAGCCGCCACTGCCCCGACTGTCCAACTGCCTCAGGAACACACTTCTAGGGAGTGTGGGTCTGGCAGGCAGAACGGCCCGAGGGAGGAGCTCGGGCCTTCGGCTGTGGACAGCTTTCCCACTGCCAAGCCTTGGAGGAGTGCGTGGAGGCTGGGGGCCTGCAGCGTTTTCCATCGGAGAGCACTGGGTGCCCAAAGCCTCCCCTGTGGCTTCCGAGCCCCTTCCCACCCACACGCCCTTGGCACCCACTCTGTTGCCAGAGGGAAGTCCTAAGCAGGACTCTCTAGCTTGTGCAGCCAGAGTGCCTCCTGCTTGGAAGTGGCCTCTGGCTCTCATTTGGAGTGAGGCTTCTCCATGGCTTGTCAGCCAGCACATGGTGCCATCGCTCCACCAGAGAACACTCTGCTTTGCCTTCAGCCATGGCTCGCCCCGCCGAGCTCTCTCTGCCTCAAGCAGAAACCCCAGTGTGTGTCCAGCCTCCAGAAAGCAGAGTGCCTTTGCCTGAGCACTGCTGTGCTGGGGCAGCACCCTGAAGGCCTCCTAGGGCCTTCTCTGCCCTAACCCAGTCGTGCCATTCGGCCCATGCGGGGAGCAACGTTCCCCCTTGGCAGGGCTCAGCGTGTGGGCTGTGTGTGGTTTCATGGCTGGGAAAGGGCAGATCCTGAAGCTGGGTGCCCTCCTGTGACTGGGGCCTGGCGGGCAGAGCCGGCATTCCCCGGTGGGGATGGAGGAGATCTGGGGCCTTCAAGCTGCATGCACATCCCCTCTCTGGCTGCCCCTCTTGCTTCTTCTCTGCTGCCAAGCCTCTCACACCGCACGTGCGTCTCACTGGAAGGAGCAGGCTGCTTGCCATTCTTGGGCAGGGAATCATCCCACACGCCTCGTTTCCTCGCAGGGGAGTGCAAACTGACCCAGAGCCTCCAGAGGAGCTGCAGTCTCTCCAGCCACAAAGGCCTGTAGCCGAGTCCATGACGGCCTGTTGCATGGAGGGCTTCTATGGGAGAGGGCCATGCTTCCCTGGCAGGGGCTCCTTCTCACACTGCTTTCCGTGGGGAAACCCTGCGTGTGCCAGGGGTCTCCTGTGTGCACAAAATCTCTCCCCAGTGCCTGAGGTGCAGGGAATCCTCTTTGGACACAGAGCACTGTTCTAGGCAGAGCTCCCATGCTGGGAGAGCCGCCACTGCCCCGACTGTCCAACTGCCTCAGGAACACACTTCTAGGGAGTGTGGGTCTGGCAGGCAGAACGGCCCGAGGGAGGAGCTCGGGCCTTCGGCTGTGGACAGCTTTCCCACTGCCAAGCCTTGGAGGAGTGCGTGGAGGCTGGGGGCCTGCAGCGTTTTCCATCGGAGAGCACTGGGTGCCCAAAGCCTCCCCTGTGGCTTCCGAGCCCCTTCCCACCCACACGCCCTTGGCACCCACTCTGTTGCCAGAGGGAAGTCCTAAGCAGGACTCTCTAGCTTGTGCAGCCAGAGTGCCTCCTGCTTGGAAGTGGCCCTCTGGCTCTCATTTGGAGTGAGGCTTCTCCCATGCTTGTCAGCCAGCACATGGTGCCATCGCTCCACCAGAGAACACTCTGCTTTGCCTTCAGCCATGGCTCGCCCCGCCGAGCTCTCTCTGCCTCAAGCAGAAACCCCAGTGTGTGTCCAGCCTCCAGAAAGCAGAGTGCCTTTGCCTGAGCACTGCTGTGCTGGGGCAGCACCCTGAAGGCCTCCTAGGGCCTTCTCTGCCCTAACCCAGTCGTGCCATTCGGCCCATGTGGGGAGCAACGTTCCCCCTTGGCAGGGCTCAGCGTGTGGGCTGTGTGTGGTTTCATGGCTGGGAAAGGGCAGATCCTGAAGCTGGCTGCCCTCCTGTGAATGGGGCCTGGCGGGCAGAGCCGGCATTCCCCGGTGGGGATGGAGGAGATCTGGGGCCTTCAAGCTGCATGCACATCCCCTCTCTGGCTGCCCCTCTTGCTTCTTCTCTGCTGCCAAGCCTCTCACACCGCACGTGCGTCTCACTGGAAGGAGCAGGCTGCTTGCCATTCTTGGGCAGGGAATCATCCCACACGCCTCGTTTCCTCGCAGGGGAGTGCAAACTGACCCAGAGCCTCCAGAGGAGCTGCAGTCTCTCCAGCCACAAAGGCCTGTAGCCGAGTCCATGACGGCCTGTTGCATGGAGGGCTTCTATGGGAGTAGGGCCATGCTTCCCTGGCAGGGGCTCCTTCTCACACTGCTTTCCGTGGGGAAACCCTGCGTGTGCCAGGGGGTCTCCTGTGTGCACAAAATCTCTCCCCAGTGCCTGAGGTGCAGGGAATCCTCTTTGGACACAGAGCACTGTTCTAGGCAGAGCTCCCATGCTGGGAGAGCCGCCACTGCCCCGACTGTCCAACTGCCTCAGGAACACACTTCTAGGAGTGTGGGTCTGGCAGGCAGAACGGCCCGAGGGAGGAGCTCGGGCCTTCGGCTGTGGACAGCTTTCCCACTGCCAAGCCTTGGAGGAGTGCGTGGAGGCTGGGGCCTGCAGCGTTTTCCATCGGAGAGCACTGGGTGCCCAAAGCCTCCCCTGTGGCTTCCGAGCCCCTTCCACCCACACGCCCTTGGCACCCACTCTGTTGCCAGAGGGAAGTCCTAAGCAGGACTCTCTAGCTTGTGCAGCCAGAGTGCCTCCTGCTTGGAAGTGGCCTCTGGCTCTCATTTGGAGTGAGGCTTCTCCCATGCTTGTCAGCCAGCACATGGTGCCATCGCTCCACCAGAGAACACTCTGCTTTGCCTTCAGCCATGGCTCGCCCCGCCGAGCTCTCTCTGCCTCAAGCAGAAACCCCAGTGTGTGTCCAGCCTCCAGAAAGCAGAGTGCCTTTGCCTGAGCACTGCTGTGCTGGGGCAGCACCCTGAAGGCCTCCTAGGGCCTTCTCTGCCCTAACCCAGTCGTGCCATTCGGCCCATGCGGGGAGCAACGTTCCCCCTTGGCAGGGCTCAGCGTGTGGGCTGTGTGTGGTTTCATGGCTGGGAAAGGCAGATCCTGAAGCTGGCTGCCCTCCTGTGAATGGGGCCTGGCGGGCAGAGCCGGCATTCCCCGGTGGGGATGGAGGAGATCTGGGGCCTTCAAGCTGCATGCACATCCCCTCTCTGGCTGCCCCTCTTGCTTCTTCTCTGCTGCCAAGCCTCTCACACCGCACGTGCGTCTCACTGGAAGGAGCAGGCTGCTTGCCATTCTTGGGCAGGGAATCATCCCACACGCCTCGTTTCCTCGCAGGGGAGTGCAAACTGACCCAGAGCCTCCAGAGGAGCTGCAGTCTCTCCAGCCACAAAGGCCTGTAGCCGAGTCCATGACGGCCTGTTGCATGGAGGGCTTCTATGGGAGAGGGCATGCTTCCCTGGCAGGGGCTCCTTCTCACACTGCTTTCCGTGGGAAACCCTGCGTGTGCCAGGGGTCTCCTGTGTGCACAAAATCTCTCCCCAGTGCCTGAGGTGCAGGGAATCCTCTTTGGACACAGAGCACTGTTCTAGGCAGAGCTCCCATGCTGGGAGAGCCGCCACTGCCCCGACTGTCCAACTGCCTCAGGAACACACTGCTAGGGAGTGTGGGTCTGGCAGGCAGAACGGCCCGAGGGAGGAGCTCGGGCCTTCGGCTGTGGACAGCTTTCCCACTGCCAAGCCTTGGAGGAGTGCGTGGAGGCTGGGGCCTGCAGCGTTTTCCATCGGAGAGCACTGGGTGCCCAAAGCCTCCCCTGTGGCTTCCGAGCCCCTTCCCACCCACACGCCCTTGGCACCCACTCTGTTGCCAGAGGGAAGTCCTAAGCAGGACTCTCTAGCTTGTGCAGCCAGAGTGCCTCCTGCTTGGAAGTGGCCTCTGGCTCTCATTTTGGAGTGAGGCTTCTCCCATGCTTGTCAGCCAGCACATGGTGCCATCGCTCCACCAGAGAACACTCTGCTTTGCCTTCAGCCATGGCTCGCCCCGCCGAGCTCTCTCTGCCTCAAGCAGAAACCCCAGTGTGTGTCCAGCCTCCAGAAAGCAGAGTGCCTTTGCCTGAGCACTGCTGTGCTGGGGCAGCACCCTGAAGGCCTCCTAGGGCCTTCTCTGCCCTAACCCAGTCGTGCCATTCGGCCCATGCGGGGAGCAACGTTCCCCCTTGGCAGGGCTCAGCGTGTGTGGGCTGTGTGTGGTTTCATGGCTGGGAAAGGGCAGATCCTGAAGCTGGCTGCCCTCCTGTGAATGGGGCCTGGCGGGCAGAGCCGGCATTCCCCGGTGGGGATGGAGGAGATCTGGGCCTTCAAGCTGCATGCACATCCCCTCTCTGGCTGCCCCTCTTGCTTCTTCTCTGCTGCCAAGCCTCTCACACCGCACGTGCGTCTCACTGGAAGGAGCAGGCTGCTTGCCATTCTTGGGCAGGGAATCATCCCACACGCCTCGTTTCCTCGCAGGGGAGTGCAAACTGACCCAGAGCCTCCAGAGGAGCTGCAGTCTCTCAGCCACAAAGGCCTGTAGCCGAAGTCCATGACGGCCTGTTGCATGGAGGGCTTCTATGGGAGAGGGCCATGCTTCCCTGGCAGGGGCTCCTTCTCACACTGCTTTCCGTGGGGAAACCCTGCGTGTGCCAGGGGGTCTCCTGTGTGCACAAAATCTCTCCCCAGTGCCTGAGGTGCAGGGAATCCTCTTTGGACACAGAGCACTGTTCTAGGCAGAGCTCCCATGCTGGGAGAGCCGCCACTGCCCCGACTGTCCAACTGCCTCAGGAACACACTGCTAGGGAGTGTGGGTCTGGCAGGCAGAACGGCCCGAGGGAGGAGCTCGGGCCTTCGGCTGTGGACAGCTTTCCCACTGCCAAGCCTTGGAGGAGTGCGTGGAGGCTGGGGCCTGCAGCGTTTTCCATCGGAGAGCACTGGGTGCCCAAAGCCTCCCCTGTGGCTTCCGAGCCCCTTCCCACCCACACGCCCTTGGCACCCACTCTGTTGCCAGAGGGAAGTCCTAAGCAGGACTCTCTAGCTTGTGCAGCCAGAGTGCCTCCTGCTTGGAAGTGGCCTCTGGCTCTCATTTGGAGTGAGGCTTCTCCCATGCTTGTCAGCCAGCACATGGTGCCATCGCTCCACCAGAGAACACTCTGCTTTGCCTTCAGCCATGGCTCGCCCCGCCGAGCTCTCTCTGCCTCAAGCAGAAACCCCAGTGTGTGTCCAGCCTCCAGAAAGCAGAGTGCCTTTGCCTGAGCACTGCTGTGCTGGGGCAGCACCCTGAAGGCCTCCTAGGGCCTTCTCTGCCCTAACCCAGTCGTGCCATTCGGCCCATGCGGGGGAGCAACGTTCCCCCTTGGCAGGGCTCAGCGTGTGGGCTGTGTGTGGTTTCATGGCTGGGAAAGGGCAGATCCTGAAGCTGGCTGCCCTCCTGTGAATGGGGCCTGGCGGGCAGAGCCGGCATTCCCCGGTGGGGATGGAGGAGATCTGGGGCCTTCAAGCTGCATGCACATCCCCTCTCTGGCTGCCCCTCTTGCTTCTTCTCTGCTGCCAAGCCTCTCACACCGCACGTGCGTCTCACTGGAAGGAGCAGGCTGCTTGCCATTCTTGGGCAGGGAATCATCCCACACGCCTCGTTTCCTCGCAGGGGAGTGCAAACTGACCCAGAGCCTCCAGAGGAGCTGCAGTCTCTCCAGCCACAAAGGCCTGTAGCCGAGTCCATGACGGCCTGTTGCATGGAGGGCTTCTATGGGAGAGGGCCATGCTTCCCTGGCAGGGGCTCCTTCTCACACTGCTTTCCGTGGGGAAAACCCTGCGTGTGCCAGGGGTCTCCTGTGTGCACAAAATCTCTCCCCAGTGCCTGAGGTGCAGGGAATCCTCTTTGGACACAGAGCACTGTTCTAGGCAGAGCTCCCATGCTGGGAGAGCCGCCACTGCCCCGACTGTCCAACTGCCTCAGGAACACACTGCTAGGGAGTGTGGGTCTGGCAGGCAGAACGGCCCGAGGGAGGAGCTCGGGCCTTCGGCTGTGGACAGCTTTCCCACTGCCAAGCCTTGGAGGAGTGCGTGGAGGCTGGGGCCTGCAGCGTTTTCCATCGGAGAGCACTGGGTGCCCAAAGCCTCCCCTGTGGCTTCCGAGCCCCTTCCCACCCACACGCCCTTGGCACCACTCTCTGTGCCAGAGGGAAGTCCTAAGCAGGACTCTCTAGCTTGTGCAGCCAGAGTGCCTCCTGCTTGGAAGTGGCCTCTGGCTCTCATTTGGAGTGAGGCTTCTCCCATGCTTGTCAGCCAGCACATGGTGCCATCGCTCCACCAGAGAACACTCTGCTTTGCCTTCAGCCATGGCTCGCCCCGCCGAGCTCTCTCTGCCTCAAGCAGAAACCCCAGTGTGTGTCCAGCCTCCAGAAAGCAGAGTGCCTTTGCCTGAGCACTGCTGTGCTGGGGCAGCACCCTGAAGGCCTCCTAGGGCCTTCTCTGCCCTAACCCAGTCGTGCCATTCGGCCCATGCGGGGAGCAACGTTCCCCCCTTGGCAGGGCTCAGCGTGTGGGCTGTGTGTGGTTTCATGGCTGGGAAAGGGCAGATCCTGAAGCTGGCTGCCCTCCTGTGAATGGGGCCTGGCGGGCAGAGCCGGCATTCCCCGGTGGGGATGGAGGAGATCTGGGGCCTTCAAGCTGCATGCACATCCCCTCTCTGGCTGCCCCTCTTGCTTCTTCTCTGCTGCCAAGCCTCTCACACCGCACGTGCGTCTCACTGGAAGGAGCAGGCTGCTTGCCATTCTTGGGCAGGGAATCATCCCACACGCCTCGTTTCCTCGCAGGGGAGTGCAAACTGACCCAGAGCCTCCAGAGGAGCTGCAGTCTCTCCAGCCACAAAGGCCTGTAGCCGAGTCCATGACGGCCTGTTGCATGGAGGGCTTCTATGGGAGAGGGCCATGCTTCCCTGGCAGGGGCTCCTTCTCACACTGCTTTCCGTGGGGAAACCCTGCGTGTGCCAGGGGTCTCCTGTGTGCACAAAATCTCTCCCCAGTGCCTGAGGTGCAGGGAATCCTCTTTGGACACAGAGCACTGTTCTAGGCAGAGCTCCCATGCTGGGAGAGCCGCCACTTGCCCCGACTGTCCAACTGCCTCAGGAACACACTGCTAGGGAGTGTGGGTCTGGCAGGCAGAACGGCCCGAGGGAGGAGCTCGGGCCTTCGGCTGTGGACAGCTTTCCCACTGCCAAGCCTTGGAGGAGTGCGTGGAGGCTGGGGCCTGCAGCGTTTTCCATCGGAGAGGCACTGGGTGCCCAAAGCCTCCCCTGTGGCTTCCGAGCCCCTTCCCACCCACACGCCCTTGGCACCCACTCTGTTGCCAGAGGGAAGTCCTAAGCAGGACTCTCTAGCTTGTGCAGCCAGAGTGCCTCCTGCTTGGAAGTGGCCTCTGGCTCTCATTTGGAGTGAGGCTTCTCCCATGTTTGTCAGCCTGCACATGGTGCCATCGCTCCACCAGAGAACACTCTGCTTTGCCTTCAGCCATGGCTCGCCCCGCCGAGCTCTCTCTGCCTCAAGCAGAAACCCCAGTGTGTGTCCAGCCTCCAGAAAGCAGAGTGCCTTTGCCTGAGCACTGCTGTGCTGGGGCAGCACCCTGAAGGCCTCCTAGGGCCTTCTCTGCCCTAACCCAGTCGTGCCATTCGGCCCATGCGGGGAGCAAACGTTCCCCCTTGGCAGGGCTCAGCGTGTGGGCTGTGTGTGGTTTCATGGCTGGGAAAGGGCAGATCCTGAAGCTGGCTGCCCTCCTGTGAATGGGGCCTGGCGGGCAGAGCCGGCATTCCCCGGTGGGGATGGAGGAGATCTGGGGCCTTCAAGCTGCATGCACATCCCCTCTCTGGCTGCCCCTCTTGCTTCTTCTCTGCTGCCAAGCCTCTCACACCGCACGTGCGTCTCACTGGAAGGAGCAGGCTGCTTGCCATTCTTGGGCAGGGAATCATCCCACACGCCTCGTTTCCTCGCAGGGGAGTGCAAACTGACCCAGAGCCCTCCAGAGGAGCTGCAGTCTCTCCAGCCACAAAGGCCTGTAGCCGAGTCCATGACGGCCTGTTGCATGGAGGGCTTCTATGGGAGAGGGCCATGCTTCCCTGGCAGGGGCTCCTTCTCACACTGCTTTCCGTGGGGAAACCCTGCGTGTGCCAGGGGTCTCCTGTGTGCACAAAATCTCTCCCCAGTGCCTGAGGTGCAGGGAATCCTCTTTGGACACAGAGCACTGTTCTAGGCAGAGCTCCCATGCTGGGAGAGCCGCCACTGCCCCGACTGTCCAACTGCCTCAGGAACACACTTCTAGGGAGTGTGGGTCTGGCAGGCAGAACGGCCCGAGGGAGGAGCTCGGGCCTTCGGCTGTGGACAGCTTTCCCACTGCCAAGCCTTGGAGGAGTGCGTGGAGGCTGGGGCCTGCAGCGTTTTCCATCGGAGAGCACTGGGTGCCCAAAGCCTCCCCTGTGGCTTCCGAGCCCCTTCCCACCCACACGCCCTTGGCACCCACTCTGTTGCCAGAGGGAAGTCCTAAGCAGGACTCTCTAGCTTGTGCAGCCAGAGTGCCTCCTGCTTGGAAGTGGCCTCTGGCTCTCATTTGGAGTGAGGCTTCTCCCATGCTTGTCAGCCAGCACATGGTGCCATCGCTCCACCAGAGAACACTCTGCTTTGCCTTCAGCCATGGCTCGCCCCGCCGAGCTCTTCTCTGCCTCAAGCAGAAACCCCAGTGTGTGTCCAGCCTCCAGAAAGCAGAGTGCCTTTGCCTGAGCACTGCTGTGCTGGGGCAGCACCCTGAAGGCCTCCTAGGGCCTTCTCTGCCCTAACCCAGTCGTGCCATTCGGCCCATGCGGGGAGCAACGTTCCCCCTTGCAGGGCTCAGCGTGTGGGCTGTGTGTGGTTTCATGGCTGGGAAAGGGCAGATCCTGAAGCTGGGTGCCCTCCTGTGAATGGGGCCTGGCGGGCAGAGCCGGCATTCCCCGGTGGGGATGGAGGAGATCTGGGGCCTTCAAGCTGCATGCACATCCCCTCTCTGGCTGCCCCTCTTGCTTCTTCTCTGCTGCCAAGCCTCTCACACCGCACGTGCGTCTCACTGGAAGGAGCAGGCTGCTTGCCATTCTTGGGCAGGGAATCATCCCACACGCCTCGTTTCCTCGCAGGGGAGTGCAAACTGACCCAGAGCCTCCAGAGGAGCTGCAGTCTCTCCAGCCACAAAGGCCTGTAGCCGAGTCCATGACGGCCTGTTGCATGGAGGGCTTCTATGGGAGAGGGCCATGCTTCCCTGGCAGGGGCTCCTTCTCACACTGCTTTCCGTGGGGAAACCCTGCGTGTGCCAGGGGTCTCCTGTGTGCACAAAATCTCTCCCCAGTGCCTGAGGTGCAGGGAATCCTCTTTGGACACAGAGCACTGTTCTAGGCAGAGCTCCCATGCTGGGAGAGCCGCCACTGCCCCCGACTGTCCAACTGCCTCAGGAACACACTGCTAGGGAGTGTGGGTCTGGCAGGCAGAACGGCCCGAGGGAGGAGCTCGGGCCTTCGGCTGTGGACAGCTTTCCCACTGCCAAGCCTTGGAGGAGTGCGTGGAGGCTGGGGCCTGCAGCGTTTTCCATCGGAGAGCACTGGGTGCCCAAAGCCTCCCCTGTGGCTTCCGAGCCCCTTCCCACCCACACGCCCTTGGCACCCACTCTGTTGCCAGAGGGAAGTCCTAAGCAGGACTCTCTAGCTTGTGCAGCCAGAGTGCCTCCTGCTTGGAAGTGGCCTCTGGCTCTCATTTGGAGTGAGGCTTCTCCCATGCTTGTCAGCCAGCACATGGTGCCATCGCTCCACCAGAGAACACTCTGCTTTGCCTTCAGCCATGGCTCGCCCCGCCGAGCTCTCTCTGCCTCAAGCAGAAACCCCAGTGTGTGTCCAGCCTCCAGAAAGCAGAGTGCCTTTGCCTGAGCACTGCTGTGCTGGGGCAGCACCCTGAAGGCCTCCTAGGGCCTTCTCTGCCCTAACCCAGTCGTGCCATTCGGCCCATGCGGCGGAGCAACGTTCCCCTTGGCAGGGCTCAGCGTGTGGGCTGTGTGTGGTTTCATGGCTGGGAAAGGGCAGATCCTGAAGCTGGCTGCCCTCCTGTGACTGGGGCCTGGCGGGCAGAGCCGGCATTCCCCGGTGGGGATGGAGGAGATCTGGGGCCTTCAAGCTGCATGCACATCCCCTCTCTGGCTGCCCCTCTTGCTTCTTCTCTGCTGCCAGCCTCTCACACCGCACGTGCGTCTCACTGGAAGGAGCAGGCTGCTTGCCATTCTGGGCAGGGAATCATCCCACACGCCTCGTTTCCTCGCAGGGGAGTGCAAACTGACCCAGAGCCTCCAGAGGAGCTGCAGTCTCTCCAGCCACAAAGGCCTGTAGCCGAGTCCATGACGGCCTGTTGCATGGAGGGCTTCTATGGGAGAGGGCCATGCTTCCCTGGCAGGGGCTCCTTCTCACACTGCTTTCCGTGGGGAAACCCTGCGTGTGCCAGGGGTCTCCTGTGTGCACAAAATCTCTCCCCAGTGCCTGAGGTGCAGGGAATCCTCTTTGGACACAGAGCACTGTTCTAGGCAGAGCTCCCAATGCTGGGAGAGCCGCCACTGCCCCGACTGTCCAACTGCCTCAGGAACACACTGCTAGGGAGTGTGGGTCTGGCAGGCAGAACGGCCCGAGGGAGGAGCTCGGGCCTTCGGCTGTGGACAGCTTTCCCACTGCCAAGCCTTGGAGGAGTGCGTGGAGGCTGGGGCCTGCAGCGTTTTCCATCGGAGAGCACTGGGTGCCCAAAGCCTCCCCTGTGGCTTCCGAGCCCCTTCCCACCCACACGCCCTTGGCACCCACTCTGTTGCCAGAGGGAAGTCCTAAGCAGGACTCTCTAGCTTGTGCAGCCAGAGTGCCTCCTGCTTGGAAGTGGCCTCTGGCTCTCATTTGGAGTGAGGCTTCTCCCATGCTTGTCAGCCAGCACATGGTGCCATCGCTCCACCAGAGAACACTCTGCTTTGCCTTCAGCCATGGCTCGCCCCGCCGAGCTCTCTCTGCCTCAAGCAGAAACCCCAGTGTGTGTCCAGCCTCCAGAAAGCAGAGTGCCTTTGCCTGAGCACTGCTGTGCTGGGGCAGCACCCTGAAGGCCTCCTAGGGCCTTCTCTGCCCTAACCCAGTCGTGCCATTCGGCCCATGCGGGGAGCAACGTTCCCCCTTAGCAGGGCTCAGCGTGTGGGCTGTGTGTGGTTTCATGGCTGGGAAAGGGGCAGATCCTGAAGCTGGCTGCCCTCCTGTGAATGGGGCCTGGCGGGCAGAGCCGGCATTCCCCGGTGGGGATGGAGGAGATCTGGGGCCTTCAAGCTGCATGCACATCCCCTCTCTGGCTGCCCCTCTTGCTTCTTCTCTGCTGCCAAGCCCTCTCACACCGCACGTGCGTCTCACTGGAAGGAGCAGGCTGCTTGCCATTCTTGGGCAGGGAATCATCCCACACGCCTCGTTTCCTCGCAGGGGAGTGCAAACTGACCCAGAGCCTCCAGAGGAGCTGCAGTCTCTCCAGCCACAAAGGCCTGTAGCCGAGTCCATGACGGCCTGTTGCATGGAGGGCTTCTATGGGAGAGGGCCATGCTTCCTGGCAGGGGCTCCTTCTCACACTGCTTTCCGTGGGGAAACCCTGCGTGTGCCAGGGGTCTCCTGTGTGCACAAAATCTCTCCCCCAGTGCCTGAGGTGCAGGGAATCCTCTTTGGACACAGAGCACTGTTCTAGGCAGAGCTCCCATGCTGGGAGAGCCGCCACTGCCCCGACTGTCCAACTGCCTCAGGAACACACTGCTAGGGAGTGTGGGTCTGGCAGGCAGAACGGCCCGAGGGAGGAGCTCGGGCCTTCGGCTGTGGACAGCTTTCCCACTGCCAAGCCTTGGAGGAGTGCGTGGAGGTTGGGGCCTGCAGCGTTTTCCATTGAGAGCACTGGGTGCCCAAAGCCTCCCCTGTGGCTTCCGAGCCCCTTCCCACCCACACGCCCTTGGCACCCACTCTGTTGCCAGAGGGAAGTCCTAAGCAGGACTCTCTAGCTTGTGCAGCCAGAGTGCCTCCTGCTTGGAAGTGGCCTCTGGCTCTCATTTGGAGTGAGGCTTCTCCCATGCTTGTCAGCCAGCACATGGTGCCATCGCTCCACCAGAGAACACTCTGCTTTGCCTTCAGCCATGGCTCGCCCCGCCGAGCTCTCTCTGCCTCAAGCAGAAACCCCAGTGTGTGTCCAGCCTCCAGAAAGCAGAGTGCCTTTGCCTGAGCACTGCTGTGCTGGGGCAGCACCCTGAAGGCCTCCTAGGGCCTTCTCTGCCCTAACCCAGTCGTGCCATTCGGCCCATGCGGGGAGCAACGTTCCCCCTTGGCAGGGCTCAGCGTGTGGGCTGTGTGTGGTTTCATGGCTGGGAAAGGGCAGATCCTGAAGCTGGCTGCCCTCCTGTGAATGGGGCCTGGCGGGCAGAGCCGGCATTCCCCGGTGGGGATGGAGGAGATCTGGGGCCTTCAAGCTGCATGCACATCCCCTCTCTGGCTGCCCCTCTTGCTTCTTCTCTGCTGCCAAGCCTCTCACACCGCACGTGCGTCTCACTGGAAGGAGCAGGCTGCTTGCCATTCTTGGGCAGGGAATCATCCCACACGCCTCGTTTCCTCGCAGGGGAGTGCAAACTGACCCAGAGCCTCCAGAGGAGCTGCAGTCTCTCCAGCCACAAAGGCCTGTAGCCGAGTCCATGACGGCCTGTTGCATGGAGGGCTTCTATGGGAGAGGGCCATGCTTCCCTGGCAGGGGCTCCTTCTCACACTGCTTTCCGTGGGGAAACCCTGCGTGTGCCAGGGGTCTCCTGTGTGCACAAAATCTCTCCCCAGTGCCTGAGGTGCAGGGAATCCTCTTTGGACACAGAGCACTGTTCTAGGCAGAGCTCCCATGCTGGGAGAGCCGCCACTGCCCCGACTGTCCAACTGCCTCAGGAACACACTGCTAGGGAGTGTGGGTCTGGCAGGCAGAACGGCCCGAGGGAGGAGCTCGGGCCTTCGGCTGTGGACAGCTTTCCCACTGCCAAGCCTTGGAGGAGTGCGTGGAGGCTGGGGGCCTGCAGCGTTTTCCATCGGAGAGCACTGGGTGCCCAAAGCCTCCCCTGTGGCTTCCGAGCCCCTTCCCACCCACACGCCCTTGGCACCCACTCTGTTGCCAGAGGGAAGTCCTAAGCAGGACTCTCTAGCTTGTGCAGCCAGAGTGCCTCCTGCTTGGAAGTGGCCTCTGGCTCTCATTTGGAGTGAGGCTTCTCCCATGCTTGTCAGCCAGCACATGGTGCCATCGCTCCACCAGAGAACACTCTGCTTTGCCTTCAGCCATGGCTCGCCCCGCCGAGCTCTCTCTGCCTCAAGCAGAAACCCCAGTGTGTGTCCAGCCTCCAGAAAGCAGAGTGCCTTTGCCTGAGCACTGCTGTGCTGGGGCAGCACCCTGAAGGCCTCCTAGGGCCTTCTCTGCCCTAACCCAGTCGTGCCATTCGGCCCATGCGGGGAGCAACGTTCCCCCTTGGCAGGGCTCAGCGTGTGGGCTGTGTGTGGTTTCATGGCTGGGAAAGGGCAGATCCTGAAGCTGGCTGCCCTCCTGTGAATGGGGCCTGGCGGGCAGAGCCGGCATTCCCCGGTGGGGATGGAGGAGATCTGGGGCCTTCAAGCTGCATGCACATCCCCTCTCTGGCTGCCCCTCTTGCTTCTTCTCTGCTGCCAAGCCTCTCACACCGCACATGCGTCTCACTGGAAGGAGGCAGGCTGCTTGCCATTCTTGGGCAGGGAATCATCCCACACGCCTCGTTTCCTCGCAGGGGAGTGCAAACTGACCCAGAGCCTCCAGAGGAGCTGCAGTCTCTCCAGCCACAAAGGCCTGTAGCCGAGTCCATGACGGCCTGTTGCATGGAGGGCTTCTATGGGAGAGGGCCATGCTTCCCTGGCAGGGGCTCCTTCTCACACTGCTTTCCGTGGGGAAAACCCTGCGTGTGCCAGGGGTCTCCTGTGTGCACAAAATCTCTCCCCAGTGCCTGAGGTGCAGGGAATCCTCTTTGGACACAGAGCACTGTTCTAGGCAGAGCTCCCATGCTGGGAGAGCCGCCACTGCCCCGACTGTCCAACTGCCTCAGGAACACACTGCTAGGGAGTGTGGGTCTGGCAGGCAGAACGGCCCGAGGGAGGAGCTCGGGCCTTCGGCTGTGGACAGCTTTCCCACTGCCAAGCCTTGGAGGAGTGCGTGGAGGCTGGGGCCTGCAGCGTTTTCCATCGGAGAGCACTGGGTGCCCAAAGCCTCCCCTGTGGCTTCCGAGCCCCTTCCCACCCACACGCCCTTGGCACCCACTCTGTTGCCAGAGGGAAGTCCTAAGCAGGACTCTCTAGCTTGTGCAGCCAGAGTGCCTCCTGCTTGGAAGTGGCCTCTGGCTCTCATTTGGAGTGAGGCTTCTCCCATGTTTGTTCAGCCTGCACATGGTGCCATCGCTCCACCAGAGAACACTCTGCTTTGCCTTCAGCCATGGCTCGCCCCGCCGAGCTCTCTCTGCCTCAAGCAGAAACCCCAGTGTGTGTCCAGCCTCCAGAAAGCAGAGTGCCTTTGCCTGAGCACTGCTGTGCTGGGGCAGCACCCTGAAGGCCTCCTAGGGCCTTCTCTGCCCTAACCCAGTCGTGCCATTCGGCCCATGCGGGGAGCAACGTTCCCCCTTGGCAGGGCTCAGCGTGTGGGCTGTGTGTGGTTTCATGGCTGGGAAAGGGCAGATCCTGAAGCTGGCTGCCCTCCTGTGAATGGGGCCTGGCGGGCAGAGCCGGCATTCCCCGGTGGGGATGGAGGAGATCTGGGGCCTTCAAGCTGCATGCACATCCCCTCTCTGGCTGCCCCTCTTGCTTCTTCTCTGCTGCCAAGCCTCTTCACACCGCACGTGCGTCTCACTGGAAGGAGCAGGCTGCTTTGCCATTCTTGGGCAGGGAATCATCCCACACGCCTCGTTTCCTCGCAGGGGAGTGCAAACTGACCCAGAGCCTCCAGAGGAGCTGCAGTCTCTCCAGCCACAAAGGCCTGTAGCCGAGTCCATGACGGCCTGTTGCATGGAGGGCTTCTATGGGAGAGGGCCATGCTTCCCTGGCAGGGGCTCCTTCTCACACTGCTTTCCGTGGGGAAACCCTGCGTGTGCCAGGGGTCTCCTGTGTGCACAAAATCTCTCCCCAGTGCCTGAGGTGCAGGGAATCCTCTTTGGACACAGAGCACTGTTCTAGGCAGAGCTCCCATGCTGGGAGAGCCGCCACTGCCCCGACTGTCCAACTGCCTCAGGAACACACTGCTAGGGAGTGTGGGTCTGGCAGGCAGAACGGGCCCGAGGGAGGAGCTCGGGCCTTCGGCTGTGGACAGCTTTCCCACTGCCAAGCCTTGGAGGAGTGCGTGGAGGCTGGGGCCTGCAGCGTTTTCCATCGGAGAGCACTGGGTGCCCAAAGCCTCCCCTGTGGCTTCCGAGCCCCTTCCCACCCACACGCCCTTGGCACCCACTCTGTTGCCAGAGGGAAGTCCTAAGCAGGACTCTCTAGCTTGTGCAGCCAGAGTGCCTCCTGCTTGGAAGTGGCCTCTGGCTCTCATTTGGAGTGAGGCTTCTCCCATGTTTGTCAGCCTGCACATGGTGCCATCGCTCCACAGAGAACACTCTGCTTTGCCTTCAGCCATGGCTCGCCCCGCCGAGCTCTCTCTGCCTCAAAGCAGAAACCCCAGTGTGTGTCCAGCCTCCAGAAAGCAGAGTGCCTTTGCCTGAGCACTGCTGTGCTGGGGCAGCACCCTGAAGGCCTCCTAGGGCCTTCTCTGCCCTAACCCAGTCGTGCCATTCGGCCCATGCGGGGAGCAACGTTCCCCCTTGGCAGGGCTCAGCGTGTGGGCTGTGTGTGGTTTCATGGCTGGGAAAGGGCAGATCCTGAAGCTGGCTGCCCTCCTGTGACTGGGGCCTGGCGGGCAGAGCCGGCATTCCCCGGTGGGGATGGAGGAGATCTGGGGCCTTCAAGCTGCATGCACATCCCCTCTCTGGCTGCCCCTCTTGCTTCTTCTCTGCTGCCAAGCCTCTCACACCGCACGTGCGTCTCACTGGAAGGAGCAGGCTGCTTGCCATTCTTGGGCAGGGAATCATCCCACACGGCCTCGTTTCCTCGCAGGGGAGTGCAAACTGACCCAGAGCCTCCAGAGGAGCTGCAGTCTCTCCAGCCACAAAGGCCTGTAGCCGAGGTCCATGACGGCCTGTTGCATGGAGGGCTTCTATGGGAGAGGGCCATGCTTCCCTGGCAGGGGCTCCTTCTCACACTGCTTTCCGTGGGGAAACCCTGCGTGTGCCAGGGGTCTCCTGTGTGCACAAAATCTCTCCCAGTGCCTGAGGTGCAGGGAATCCTCTTTGGACACAGAGCACTGTTCTAGGCAGAGCTCCCCATGCTGGGAGAGCCGCCACTGCCCCGACTGTCCAACTGCCTCAGGAACACACTGCTAGGGAGTGTGGGTCTGGCAGGCAGAACGGCCCGAGGGAGGAGCTCGGGCCTTCGGCTGTGGACAGCTTTCCCACTGCCAAGCCTTGGAGGAGTGCGTGGAGGCTGGGGCCTGCAGCGTTTTCCATCGGAGAGCACTGGGTGCCCAAAGCCTCCCCTGTGGCTTCCGAGCCCCTTCCCCACCCACACGCCCTTGGCACCCACTCTGTTGCCAGAGGGAAGTCCTAAGCAGGACTCTCTAGCTTGTGCAGCCAGAGTGCCCTCCTGACTTGGAAGTGGCCTCTGGCTCTCATTTGGAGTGAGGCTTCTCCCATGTTTGTCAGCCTGCACATGGTGCCATCGCTCCACCAGAGAACACTCTGCTTTGCCTTCAGCCATGGCTCGCCCCGCCTAGCCGAGCTCTCTCTGCCTCAAGCAGAAACCCCAGTGTGTGTCCAGCCTCCAGAAAGCAGAGTGCCTTTGCCTGAGCACTGCTGTGCTGGGGCAGCACCCTGAAGGCCTCCTAGGGGCCTTCTCTGCCCTAACCCAGTCGTGCCATTCGGCCCATGCGGGAGCAACGTTCCCCCTTGGCAGGGCTCAGCGTGTGGGCTGTGTGTGGTTTCATGGCTGGGAAAGGGCAGATCCTGAAGCTGGCTGCCCTCCTGTGAATGGGGCCTGGCGGGCAGAGCCGGCATTCCCCCGGTGGGGATGGAGGAGATCTGGGGCCTTCAAGCTGCATGCACATCCCCTCTCTGGCTGCCCCTCTTGCTTCTTCTCTGCTGCCAAGCCTCTCACACCGCACGTGCGTCTCACTGGAAGGAGCAGGCTGCTTGCCATTCTTGGCAGGGAATCATCCCACACGCCTCGTTTCCTCGCAGGGAGTGCAAACTGACCAGAGCCTCCAGAGGAGCTGCAGTCTCTCCAGCCACAAAGGCCTGTTCCACCGAGTCCATGACGGCCTGTTGCATGGAGGGCTTCTATGGGAGAGGGCCATGCTTCCCTGGCAGGGGCTCCTTCTCACACTGCTTTCCGTGGGGAAACCCTGCGTGTGCCAGGGGTCTCCTGTGTGCACAAAATCTCTCCCCAGTGCCTGAGGTGCAGGGAATCCTCTTTGGACACAGAGCACTGTTCT
Source organism: Hippopotamus amphibius kiboko (assembly GCF_030028045.1). Taxonomy (NCBI): domain Eukaryota; kingdom Metazoa; phylum Chordata; class Mammalia; order Artiodactyla; family Hippopotamidae; genus Hippopotamus; species Hippopotamus amphibius. Next base: position 33,230 of record NW_026648500.1, on the reverse strand, counting down.
AGGCAGAGCTCCCATGCTGGGAGAGCCGCCACTGCCCCGACTGTCCAACTGCCTCAGGAACACACTGCTAGGGAGTGTGGGTCTGGCAGGCAGAACGGCCCGAGGGAGGAGCTCGGGCCTTCGGCTGTGGACAGCTTTCCCACTGCCAAGCCTTGGAGGAGTGCGTGGAGGCTGGGGCCTGCAGCGTTTTCCATCGGAGAGCACTGGGTGCCCAAAGCCTCCCCTGTGGCTTCCGAGCCCCTTCCCACCCACACGCCCTTGGCACCCACTCTGTTGCCAGAGGGAAGTCCTAAGCAGGACTCTCTAGCTTGTGCAGCCAGAGTGCCTCCTGCTTGGAACGTGGCCTCTGGCTCTCATTTGGAGTGAGGCTTCTCCCATGTTTGTCAGCCTGCACATGGTGCCATCGCTCCACCAGAGAACACTCTGCTTTGCCTTCAGCCATGGCTCGCCCCGCCGAGCTCTCTCTGCCTCAAGCAGAAACCCCAGTGTGTGTCCAGCCTCCAGAAAGCAGAGTGCCTTTGCTGAGCACTGCTGTGCTGGGGCAGCACCCTGAAGGCCTCCTAGGCCTTCTCCTGCCCTAACCCAGTCGTGCCATTCGGCCCATGCGGGGAGCAACGTTCCCCCTTGGCAGGGCTCAGCGTGTGGGCTGTGTGTGGTTTCATGGCTGGGAAAGGGCAGATCCTGAAGCTGGCTGCCCTCCTGTGACTGGGGCCTGGCGGGCAGAGCCGGCATTCCCCGGTGGGGATGGAGGAGATCTGGGGCCTTCAAGCTGCATGCACATCCCCTCTCTGGCTGCCCCCTCTTGCTTCTTCTCTGCTGCCAAGCCTCTCACACCGCACGTGCGTCTCACTGGAAGGAGCAGGCTGCTTGCCATTCTTGGGCAGGGAATCATCCCACACGCCTCGTTTCCTCGCAGGGGAGTGCAAACTGACCCAGAGCCTCCAGAGGAGCTGCAGTCTCTCCAGCCACAAAGGCCTGTAGCCGAGTCCATGACGGCCTGTTGCATGGAGGGCTTCTATGGGAAGAGGGCCATGCTTCCCTGGCAGGGGCTCCTTCTCACACTGCCTTTCCGTGGGGAAACCCTGCGTGTGCCAGGGGTCTCCTGTGTGCACAAAATCTCTCCCCAGTGCCTGAGGTGCAGGGAATCCTCTTTGGACACAGAGCACTGTTCTAGGCAGAGCTCCCATGCTGGGAGAGCCGCCCACTGCCCGACTGTCCAACTGCCTCAGGAACACACTGCTAGGGAGTGTGGGTCTGGCAGGCAGAACGGCCCGAGGGAGGAGCTCGGGCCTTCGGCTGTGGACAGCTTTTCCCCACTGCCAAGCCTTGGAGGAGTGCGTGGAGGCTGGGGCCTGCAGCGTTTTCCATCGGAGAGCACTGGGTGCCCAAAGCCTCCCCTGTGGCTTCCGAGCCCCTTCCCACCCACACGCCCTTGGCACCCACTCTGTTGCCAGAGGGAAGTCCTAAGCAGGACTCTCTAGCTTGTGCAGCCAGAGTGCCTCCTGCTTGGAAGTGGCCTCTGGCTCTCATTTGGAGTGAGGCTTCTCCCATGCTTGTCAGCCAGCACATGGTGCCATCGCTCCACCAGAGAACACTCTGCTTTGCCTTCAAGCCATGGCTCGCCCCGCCGAGCTCTCTCTGCCTCAAGCAGAAACCCAGTGTGTGTCCAGCCTCCAGAAAGCAGAGTGCCTTTGCCTGAGCACTGCTGTGCTGGGGCAGCACCCTGAAGGCCTCCTAGGGCCTTCTCTGCCCTAACCCAGTCGTGCCATTCGGCCCATGCGGGGAGCAACGTTCCCCCTTGGCAGGGCTCAGCGTGTGGGCTGTGTGTGGTTTCATGGCTGGGAAAGGGCAGATCCTGAAGCTGGCTGCCCTCCTGTGAATGGGGCCTGGCGGGCAGAGCCGGCATTCCCCCGGTGGGGATGGAGGGAGATCTGGGGCCTTCAAGCTGCATGCACATCCCCTCTCTGGCTGCCCCTCTTGCTTCTTCTCTGCTGCCAAGCCTCTCACACCGCACGTGCGTCTCACTGGAAGGAGCAGGCTGCTTGCCATTCTTGGGCAGGGAATCATCCCACACGCCTCGTTTCCTCGCAGGGGAGTGCAAACTGACCCAGAGCCTCCAGAGGAGCTGCAGTCTCTCCAGCCACAAAGGCCTGTAGCCGAGTCCATGACGGCCTGTTGCATGGAGGGCTTCTATGGGAGAGGGCCATGCTTCCCTGGCAGGGGCTCCTTCTCACACTGCTTTCCGTGGGGAAACCCTGCGTGTGCCAGGGGTCTCCTGTGTGCACAAAATCTCTCCCCAGTGCCTGAGGTGCAGGGAATCCTCTTTGGACACAGAGCACTGTTCTAGGCAGAGCTCCCATGCTGGGAGAGCCGCCACTGCCCCGACTGTCCAACTGCCTCAGGAACACACTGCTAGGGAGTGTGGGTCTGGCAGGCAGAACGGCCCGAGGGAGGAGCTCGGGCCTTCGGCTGTGGACAGCTTTCCCACTGCCAAGCCTTGGAGGAGTGCGTGGAGGCTGGGGCCTGCAGCGTTTTCCATCGGAGAGCACTGGGTGCCCAAAGCCTCCCCTGTGGCTTCCGAGCCCCTTCCCACCCACACGCCCTTGGCACCCACTCTGTTGCCAGAGGGAAGTCCTAAGCAGGACTCTCTAGCTTGTGCAGCCAGAGTGCCTCCTGCTTGGAAGTGGCCTCTGGCTCTCATTTGGAGTGAGGCTTCTCCCATGTTTGTCAGCCAGCACATGGTGCCATCGCTCCACCAGAGAACACTCTGCTTTGCCTTCAGCCATGGCTCGCCCCCGCCGAGCTCTCTCTGCCTCAAGCAGAAACCCCCAGTGTGTGTCCAGCCTCCAGAAAGCAGAGTGCCTTTGCCTGAGCACTGCTGTGCTGGGGCAGCACCCTGAAGGCCTCCTAGGGCCTTCTCTGCCCTAACCCAGTCGTGCCATTCGGCCCCATGCGGGGAGCAACGTTCCCCTTGGCAGGGCTCAGCGTGTGGGCTGTGTGTGGTTTCATGGCTGGGAAAGGGCAGATCCTGAAGCTGGCTGCCCCTCCTGTGGACTGGGGCCTGGCGGGCAGAGCCGGCATTCCCCCGGTGGGGATGGAGGAGATCTGGGGCCTTCAAGCTGCATGCACATCCCTCTCTGGCTGCCCCTCTTGCTTCTTCTCTGCTGCCAAGCCTCTCACACCGCACGTGCGTCTCACTGGAAGGAGCAGGCTGCTTGCCATTCTTGGCAGGGAATCAATCCCACACGCCTCGTTTCCTCGCAGGGGAGTGCAAACTGACCCAGAGCCTCCAGAGGAGCTGCAGTCTCTCCAGCCACAAAGGCCTGTAGCCGAGTCCATGACGGCCTGTTGCATGAGGGCTTTCTATGGAGAGGGCCATGCTTCCCTGGCAGGGGCTCCTTCTCACACTGCTTTCCGTGGGGAAACCCTGCGTGTGCCAGGGGTCTCCTGTGTGCACAAATCTCTCCCCAGTGCCTGAGGTGCAGGGAATCCTCTTTGGACACAGAGCACTGTTCTAGGCAGAGCTCCATGCTGGGAGAGCCGCCACTGCCCCGACGTGTCCAACTGCCTCAGGAACACACTGCTAGGGAGTGTGGGTCTGGCAGGCAGAACGGCCCCGAGGGAGGGAGCTCGGGCCTTCGGCTGTGGACAGCTTTCCCACTGCCAAGCCTTGGAGGAGTGCGTGGAGGCTGGGGCCTGCAGGCGTTTTCCATCGGAGAGCACTGGGTGCCCAAAGCCTCCCCTGTGGCTTCCGAGCCCCTTCCCACCCACACGCCCCTTGGCACCCACTCTGTTGCCAGAGGGAAGTCCTAAGCAGGACTCTCTAGCTTGTGCAGCCAGAGTGCCTCCTGCTTGGAAGTGGCTCTCTGGCTCTCATTTGGAGTGAGGCTTCTCCCATGCTTGTCAGCCAGCACATGGTGCCATCGCTCCACCAGAGAACACTCTGCTTTGCCTTCAGCCATGGCTCGCCCCGCCGAGCTCTCTCTGCCTCAAGCAGAAACCCAGTGTGTGTCCAGCCTCCAGAAAGCAGAGTGCCTTTGCTGAGCACTGCTGTGCTGGGGCAGCACCCTGAAGGCCTCCTAGGGCCTTCTCTGCCCTAACCCAGTCGTGCCATTCGGCCCATGCGGGGAGCAACGTTCCCCCTTGGCAGGGCTCAGCGTGTGGGGCTGTGTGTGGTTTCATGGCTGGGAAAGGGCAGATCCTGAAGCTGGCTGCCCTCCTGTGACTGGGGCCTGGCGGGCAGAGCCGGCATTCCCCGGTGGGGATGGAGGAGATCTGGGGCCTTCAAGCTGCATGCACATCCCCTCTCTGGCTGCCCCTCTTGCTTCTTCTCTGCTGCCAAGCCCTCTCACACCGCACGTGCGTCTCACTGGAAGGAGCAGGCTGCTTGCCATTCTTGGGCAGGGAATCATCCCCACACGCCTCGTTTCCTCGCAGGGGAGTGCAAACTGACCCAGAGCCTCCAGAGGAGCTGCAGTCTCTCCAGCCACAAAGGCCTGTAGCCGAGTCCATGACGGCCTGTTGCATGGAGGGCTTCTATGGAGAGGGCCATGCTTCCTGGCAGGGGCTCCTTCTCACACTGCTTTCCGTGGGAAACCCTGCGTGTGCCAGGGGTCTCCTGTTGTGCACAAAATCTCTCCCCAGTGCCTGAGGTGCAGGGAATCCTCTTTGGACACAGAGCACTGTTCTAGGCAGAGCTCCCATGCTGGGAGAGCCGCCACTGCCCCGACTGTCCAACTGCCTCAGGAACACACTGCTAGGGAGTGTGGGTCTGGCAGGCAGAACGGCCCGAGGGAGGAGCTCGGGCCTTCGGCTGTGGACAGCTTTCCCACTGCCAAGCCTTGGAGGAGTGCGTGGAGGCTGGGGCCTGCAGCGTTTTCCATCGGAGAGCACTGGGTGCCCAAAGCCTCCCCTGTGGCTTCCGAGCCCCTTCCCACCCACACGCCCTTGGCACCCACTCTGTTGCCAGAGGGAAGTCCTAAGCAGGACCTCTCTAGCTTGTGCAGCCAGAGTGCCTCCTGCTTGGAAGTGGCCTCTGGCTCTCATTTGGAGTGAGGCTTCTCCCATGCTTGTCAGCCAGCACATGGTGCCATCGCTCCACCAGAGAACACTCTGCTTTGCCTTCAGCCATGGCTCGCCCCGCCGAGCTCTCTCTGCCTCAAGCAGAAACCCCAGTGTGTGGTCCAGCCTCCAGAAAGCAGAGTGCCTTTGCCTGAGCACTGCTGTGCTGGGGCAGCACCCTGAAGGCCTCCTAGGGCCTTCTCTGCCCTAACCCAGTCGTGCCATTCGGCCCATGCGGGGAGCAACGTTCCCCCTTGGCAGGGCTCAGCGTGTGGGCTGTGTGTGGTTTCATGGCTGGGAAAGGGCAGATCCTGAAGCTGGCTGCCCAGCATTCCCCGGTGGGGATGGAGGAGATCTGGGGCCTTCAAGCTGCATGCACATCCCCTCTCTGGCTGCCCCTCTTGCTTCTTCTCTGCTGCCAAGCCTCTCACACCGCACGTGCGTCTCACTGGAAGGAGCAGGCTGCTTGCCATTCTTGGGCAGGGAATCATCCCACACGCCTCGTTTCCTCGCAGGGGAGTGCAAACTGACCCAGAGCCTCCAGAGGAGCTGCAGTCTCTCCAGCCACAAAGGCCTGTAGCCGAGTCCATGACGGCCTGTTGCATGGAGGGCTTCTATGGGAGAGGGCCATGCTTCCCTGGCAGGGGCTCCTTCTCACACTGCTTTCCGTGGGGAAACCCTGCGTGTGCCAGGGGTCTCCTGTGTGCACAAAATCTCTCCCCAGTGCCTGAGGTGCAGGGAATCCTCTTTGGACACAGAGCACTGTTCTAGGCAGAGCTCCCATGCTGGGAGAGCCGCCACTGCCCCGACTGTCCAACTGCCTCAGGAACACACTGCTAGGGAGTGTGGGTCTGGCAGGCAGAACGGCCCGAGGGAGGAGCTCGGGCCTTCGGCTGTGGACAGCTTTCCCACTGCCAAGCCTTGGAGGAGTGCGTGGAGGCTGGGGCCTGCAGCGTTTTCCATCGGAGAGCACTGGGTGCCCAAAGCCTCCCCTGTGGCTTCCGAGCCCCTTCCCACCCACACGCCCTTGGCACCCACTCTGTTGCCAGAGGGAAGTCCTAAGCAGGACTCTCTAGCTTGTGCAGCCAGAGTGCCTCCTGCTTGGAAGTGGCCTCTGGCTCTCATTTGGAGTGAGGCTTCTCCCATGCTTGTCAGCCAGCACATGGTGCCATCGCTCCACCAGAGAACACTCTGCTTTGCCTTCAGCCATGGCTCGCCCCGCCGAGCTCTCTCTGCCTCAAGCAGAAACCCCAGTGTGTGTCCAGCCTCCAGAAAGCAGAGTGCCTTTGCCTGAGCACTGCTGTGCTGGGGCAGCACCCTGAAGGCCTCCTAGGGCCTTCTCTGCCCTAACCCAGTCGTGCCATTCGGCCCATGCGGGGAGCAACGTTCCCCCTTAGCAGGGCTCAGCGTGTGGGCTGTGTGTGGTTTCATGGCTGGGAAAGGGCAGATCCTGAAGCTGGCTGCCCTCCTGTGAATGGGGCCTGGCGGGCAGAGCCGGCATTCCCCGGTGGGGATGGAGGAGATCTGGGGCCTTCAAGCTGCATGCACATCCCCTCTCTGGCTGCCCCTCTTGCTTCTTCTCTGCTGCCAAGCCTCTCACACCGCACGTGCGTCTCACTGGAAGGAGCAGGCTGCTTGCCATTCTTGGGCAGGGAATCATCCCACACGCCTCGTTTCCTCGCAGGGGAGTGCAAACTGACCCAGAGCCTCCAGAGGAGCTGCAGTCTCTCCAGCCACAAAGGCCTGTAGCCGAGTCCATGACGGCCTGTTGCATGGAGGGCTTCTATGGGAGAGGGCCATGCTTCCCTGGCAGGGGCTCCTTCTCACACTGCTTTCCGTGGGGAAACCCTGCGTGTGCCAGGGGTCTCCTGTGTGCACAAAATCTCTCCCCAGTGCCTGAGGTGCAGGGAATCCTCTTTGGACACAGAGCACTGTTCTAGGCAGAGCTCCCATGCTGGGAGAGCCGCCACTGCCCCGACTGTCCAACTGCCTCAGGAACACACTGCTAGGGAGTGTGGGTCTGGCAGGCAGAACGGCCCGAGGGAGGAGCTCGGGCCTTCGGCTGTGGACAGCTTTCCCACTGCCAAGCCTTGGAGGAGTGCGTGGAGGTTGGGGCCTGCAGCGTTTTCCATTGGAGAGCACTGGGTGCCCAAAGCCTCCCCTGTGGCTTCCGAGCCCCTTCCCACCCACACGCCCTTGGCACCCACTCTGTTGCCAGAGGGAAGTCCTAAGCAGGACTCTCTAGCTTGTGCAGCCAGAGTGCCTCCTGCTTGGAAGTGGCCTCTGGCTCTCATTTGGAGTGAGGCTTCTCCCATGCTTGTCAGCCAGCACATGGTGCCATCGCTCCACCAGAGAACACTCTGCTTTGCCTTCAGCCATGGCTCGCCCCGCCGAGCTCTCTCTGCCTCAAGCAGAAACCCCAGTGTGTGTCCAGCCTCCAGAAAGCAGAGTGCCTTTGCCTGAGCACTGCTGTGCTGGGGCAGCACCCTGAAGGCCTCCTAGGGCCTTCTCTGCCCTAACCCAGTCGTGCCATTCGGCCCATGCGGGGAGCAACGTTCCCCCTTGGCAGGGCTCAGCGTGTGGGCTGTGTGTGGTTTCATGGCTGGGAAAGGGCAGATCCTGAAGCTGGCTGCCCTCCTGTGAATGGGGCCTGGCGGGCAGAGCCGGCATTCCCCGGTGGGGATGGAGGAGATCTGGGGCCTTCAAGCTGCATGCACATCCCCTCTCTGGCTGCCCCTCTTGCTTCTTCTCTGCTGCCAAGCCTCTCACACCGCACATGCGTCTCACTGGAAGGAGCAGGCTGCTTGCCATTCTTGGGCAGGGAATCATCCCACACGCCTCGTTTCCTCGCAGGGGAGTGCAAACTGACCCAGAGCCTCCAGAGGAGCTGCAGTCTCTCCAGCCACAAAGGCCTGTAGCCGAGTCCATGACGGCCTGTTGCATGGAGGGCTTCTATGGGAGAGGGCCATGCTTCCCTGGCAGGGGCTCCTTCTCACACTGCTTTCCGTGGGGAAACCCTGCGTGTGCCAGGGGTCTCCTGTGTGCACAAAATCTCTCCCCAGTGCCTGAGGTGCAGGGAATCCTCTTTGGACACAGAGCACTGTTCTAGGCAGAGCTCCCATGCTGGGAGAGCCGCCACTGCCCCGACTGTCCAACTGCCTCAGGAACACACTGCTAGGGAGTGTGGGTCTGGCAGGCAGAACGGCCCGAGGGAGGAGCTCGGGCCTTCGGCTGTGGACAGCTTTCCCACTGCCAAGCCTTGGAGGAGTGCGTGGAGGCTGGGGCCTGCAGCGTTTTCCATCGGAGAGCACTGGGTGCCCAAAGCCTCCCCTGTGGCTTCCGAGCCCCTTCCCACCCACACGCCCTTGGCACCCACTCTGTTGCCAGAGGGAAGTCCTAAGCAGGACTCTCTAGCTTGTGCAGCCAGAGTGCCTCCTGCTTGGAAGTGGCCTCTGGCTCTCATTTGGAGTGAGGCTTCTCCCATGTTTGTCAGCCTGCACATGGTGCCATCGCTCCACCAGAGAACACTCTGCTTTGCCTTCAGCCATGGCTCGCCCCGCCGAGCTCTCTCTGCCTCAAGCAGAAACCCCAGTGTGTGTCCAGCCTCCAGAAAGCAGAGTGCCTTTGCCTGAGCACTGCTGTGCTGGGGCAGCACCCTGAAGGCCTCCTAGGGCCTTCTCTGCCCTAACCCAGTCGTGCCATTCGGCCCATGCGGGGAGCAACGTTCCCCCTTGGCAGGGCTCAGCGTGTGGGCTGTGTGTGGTTTCATGGCTGGGAAAGGGCAGATCCTGAAGCTGGCTGCCCTCCTGTGAATGGGGCCTGGCGGGCAGAGCCGGCATTCCCCGGTGGGGATGGAGGAGATCTGGGGCCTTCAAGCTGCATGCACATCCCCTCTCTGGCTGCCCCTCTTGCTTCTTCTCTGCTGCCAAGCCTCTCACACCGCACGTGCGTCTCACTGGAAGGAGCAGGCTGCTTGCCATTCTTGGGCAGGGAATCATCCCACACGCCTCGTTTCCTCGCAGGGGAGTGCAAACTGACCCAGAGCCTCCAGAGGAGCTGCAGTCTCTCCAGCCACAAAGGCCTGTAGCCGAGTCCATGACGGCCTGTTGCATGGAGGGCTTCTATGGGAGAGGGCCATGCTTCCCTGGCAGGGGCTCCTTCTCACACTGCTTTCCGTGGGGAAACCCTGCGTGTGCCAGGGGTCTCCTGTGTGCACAAAATCTCTCCCCAGTGCCTGAGGTGCAGGGAATCCTCTTTGGACACAGAGCACTGTTCTAGGCAGAGCTCCCATGCTGGGAGAGCCGCCACTGCCCCGACTGTCCAACTGCCTCAGGAACACACTGCTAGGGAGTGTGGGTCTGGCAGGCAGAACGGCCCGAGGGAGGAGCTCGGGCCTTCGGCTGTGGACAGCTTTCCCACTGCCAAGCCTTGGAGGAGTGCGTGGAGGCTGGGGCCTGCAGCGTTTTCCATCGGAGAGCACTGGGTGCCCAAAGCCTCCCCTGTGGCTTCCGAGCCCCTTCCCACCCACACGCCCTTGGCACCCACTCTGTTGCCAGAGGGAAGTCCTAAGCAGGACTCTCTAGCTTGTGCAGCCAGAGTGCCTCCTGCTTGGAAGTGGCCTCTGGCTCTCATTTGGAGTGAGGCTTCTCCCATGCTTGTCAGCCAGCACATGGTGCCATCGCTCCACCAGAGAACACTCTGCTTTGCCTTCAGCCATGGCTCGCCCCGCCGAGCTCTCTCTGCCTCAAGCAGAAACCCCAGTGTGTGTCCAGCCTCCAGAAAGCAGAGTGCCTTTGCCTGAGCACTGCTGTGCTGGGGCAGCACCCTGAAGGCCTCCTAGGGCCTTCTCTGCCCTAACCCAGTCGTGCCATTCGGCCCATGCGGGGAGCAACGTTCCCCCTTGGCAGGGCTCAGCGTGTGGGCTGTGTGTGGTTTCATGGCTGGGAAAGGGCAGATCCTGAAGCTGGCTGCCCTCCTGTGACTGGGGCCTGGCGGGCAGAGCCGGCATTCCCCGGTGGGGATGGAGGAGATCTGGGGCCTTCAAGCTGCATGCACATCCCCTCTCTGGCTGCCCCTCTTGCTTCTTCTCTGCTGCCAAGCCTCTCACACCGCACGTGCGTCTCACTGGAAGGAGCAGGCTGCTTGCCATTCTTGGGCAGGGAATCATCCCACACGCCTCGTTTCCTCGCAGGGGAGTGCAAACTGACCCAGAGCCTCCAGAGGAGCTGCAGTCTCTCCAGCCACAAAGGCCTGTAGCCGAGTCCATGACGGCCTGTTGCATGGAGGGCTTCTATGGGAGAGGGCCATGCTTCCCTGGCAGGGGCTCCTTCTCACACTGCTTTCCGTGGGGAAACCCTGCGTGTGCCAGGGGTCTCCTGTGTGCACAAAATCTCTCCCCAGTGCCTGAGGTGCAGGGAATCCTCTTTGGACACAGAGCACTGTTCTAGGCAGAGCTCCCATGCTGGGAGAGCCGCCACTGCCCCGACTGTCCAACTGCCTCAGGAACACACTGCTAGGGAGTGTGGGTCTGGCAGGCAGAACGGCCCGAGGGAGGAGCTCGGGCCTTCGGCTGTGGACAGCTTTCCCACTGCCAAGCCTTGGAGGAGTGCGTGGAGGCTGGGGCCTGCAGCGTTTTCCATCGGAGAGCACTGGGTGCCCAAAGCCTCCCCTGTGGCTTCCGAGCCCCTTCCCACCCACACGCCCTTGGCACCCACTCTGTTGCCAGAGGGAAGTCCTAAGCAGGACTCTCTAGCTTGTGCAGCCAGAGTGCCTCCTGCTTGGAAGTGGCCTCTGGCTCTCATTTGGAGTGAGGCTTCTCCCATGCTTGTCAGCCAGCACATGGTGCCATCGCTCCACCAGAGAACACTCTGCTTTGCCTTCAGCCATGGCTCGCCCCGCCGAGCTCTCTCTGCCTCAAGCAGAAACCCCAGTGTGTGTCCAGCCTCCAGAAAGCAGAGTGCCTTTGCCTGAGCACTGCTGTGCTGGGGCAGCACCCTGAAGGCCTCCTAGGGCCTTCTCTGCCCTAACCCAGTCGTGCCATTCGGCCCATGCGGGGAGCAACGTTCCCCCTTGGCAGGGCTCAGCGTGTGGGCTGTGTGTGGTTTCATGGCTGGGAAAGGGCAGATCCTGAAGCTGGCTGCCCTCCTGTGACTGGGGCCTGGCGGGCAGAGCCGGCATTCCCCGGTGGGGATGGAGGAGATCTGGGGCCTTCAAGCTGCATGCACATCCCCTCTCTGGCTGCCCCTCTTGCTTCTTCTCTGCTGCCAAGCCTCTCACACCGCACGTGCGTCTCACTGGAAGGAGCAGGCTGCTTGCCATTCTTGGGCAGGGAATCATCCCACACGCCTCGTTTCCTCGCAGGGGAGTGCAAACTGACCCAGAGCCTCCAGAGGAGCTGCAGTCTCTCCAGCCACAAAGGCCTGTAGCCGAGTCCATGACGGCCTGTTGCATGGAGGGCTTCTATGGGAGAGGGCCATGCTTCCCTGGCAGGGGCTCCTTCTCACACTGCTTTCCGTGGGGAAACCCTGCGTGTGCCAGGGGTCTCCTGTGTGCACAAAATCTCTCCCCAGTGCCTGAGGTGCAGGGAATCCTCTTTGGACACAGAGCACTGTTCTAGGCAGAGCTCCCATGCTGGGAGAGCCGCCACTGCCCCGACTGTCCAACTGCCTCAGGAACACACTGCTAGGGAGTGTGGGTCTGGCAGGCAGAACGGCCCGAGGGAGGAGCTCGGGCCTTCGGCTGTGGACAGCTTTCCCACTGCCAAGCCTTGGAGGAGTGCGTGGAGGCTGGGGCCTGCAGCGTTTTCCATCGGAGAGCACTGGGTGCCCAAAGCCTCCCCTGTGGCTTCCGAGCCCCTTCCCACCCACACGCCCTTGGCACCCACTCTGTTGCCAGAGGGAAGTCCTAAGCAGGACTCTCTAGCTTGTGCAGCCAGAGTGCCTCCTGCTTGGAAGTGGCCTCTGGCTCTCATTTGGAGTGAGGCTTCTCCCATGCTTGTCAGCCAGCACATGGTGCCATCGCTCCACCAGAGAACACTCTGCTTTGCCTTCAGCCATGGCTCGCCCCGCCGAGCTCTCTCTGCCTCAAGCAGAAACCCCAGTGTGTGTCCAGCCTCCAGAAAGCAGAGTGCCTTTGCCTGAGCACTGCTGTGCTGGGGCAGCACCCTGAAGGCCTCCTAGGGCCTTCTCTGCCCTAACCCAGTCGTGCCATTCGGCCCATGCGGGGAGCAACGTTCCCCCTTAGCAGGGCTCAGCGTGTGGGCTGTGTGTGGTTTCATGGCTGGGAAAGGGCAGATCCTGAAGCTGGCTGCCCTCCTGTGAATGGGGCCTGGCGGGCAGAGCCGGCATTCCCCGGTGGGGATGGAGGAGATCTGGGGCCTTCAAGCTGCATGCACATCCCCTCTCTGGCTGCCCCTCTTGCTTCTTCTCTGCTGCCAAGCCTCTCACACCGCACGTGCGTCTCACTGGAAGGAGCAGGCTGCTTGCCATTCTTGGGCAGGGAATCATCCCACACGCCTCGTTTCCTCGCAGGGGAGTGCAAACTGACCCAGAGCCTCCAGAGGAGCTGCAGTCTCTCCAGCCACAAAGGCCTGTAGCCGAGTCCATGACGGCCTGTTGCATGGAGGGCTTCTATGGGAGAGGGCCATGCTTCCCTGGCAGGGGCTCCTTCTCACACTGCTTTCCGTGGGGAAACCCTGCGTGTGCCAGGGGTCTCCTGTGTGCACAAAATCTCTCCCCAGTGCCTGAGGTGCAGGGAATCCTCTTTGGACACAGAGCACTGTTCTAGGCAGAGCTCCCATGCTGGGAGAGCCGCCACTGCCCCGACTGTCCAACTGCCTCAGGAACACACTGCTAGGGAGTGTGGGTCTGGCAGGCAGAACGGCCCGAGGGAGGAGCTCGGGCCTTCGGCTGTGGACAGCTTTCCCACTGCCAAGCCTTGGAGGAGTGCGTGGAGGTTGGGGCCTGCAGCGTTTTCCATTGGAGAGCACTGGGTGCCCAAAGCCTCCCCTGTGGCTTCCGAGCCCCTTCCCACCCACACGCCCTTGGCACCCACTCTGTTGCCAGAGGGAAGTCCTAAGCAGGACTCTCTAGCTTGTGCAGCCAGAGTGCCTCCTGCTTGGAAGTGGCCTCTGGCTCTCATTTGGAGTGAGGCTTCTCCCATGCTTGTCAGCCAGCACATGGTGCCATCGCTCCACCAGAGAACACTCTGCTTTGCCTTCAGCCATGGCTCGCCCCGCCGAGCTCTCTCTGCCTCAAGCAGAAACCCCAGTGTGTGTCCAGCCTCCAGAAAGCAGAGTGCCTTTGCCTGAGCACTGCTGTGCTGGGGCAGCACCCTGAAGGCCTCCTAGGGCCTTCTCTGCCCTAACCCAGTCGTGCCATTCGGCCCATGCGGGGAGCAACGTTCCCCCTTGGCAGGGCTCAGCGTGTGGGCTGTGTGTGGTTTCATGGCTGGGAAAGGGCAGATCCTGAAGCTGGCTGCCCTCCTGTGAATGGGGCCTGGCGGGCAGAGCCGGCATTCCCCGGTGGGGATGGAGGAGATCTGGGGCCTTCAAGCTGCATGCACATCCCCTCTCTGGCTGCCCCTCTTGCTTCTTCTCTGCTGCCAAGCCTCTCACACCGCACATGCGTCTCACTGGAAGGAGCAGGCTGCTTGCCATTCTTGGGCAGGGAATCATCCCACACGCCTCGTTTCCTCGCAGGGGAGTGCAAACTGACCCAGAGCCTCCAGAGGAGCTGCAGTCTCTCCAGCCACAAAGGCCTGTAGCCGAGTCCATGACGGCCTGTTGCATGGAGGGCTTCTATGGGAGAGGGCCATGCTTCCCTGGCAGGGGCTCCTTCTCACACTGCTTTCCGTGGGGAAACCCTGCGTGTGCCAGGGGTCTCCTGTGTGCACAAAATCTCTCCCCAGTGCCTGAGGTGCAGGGAATCCTCTTTGGACACAGAGCACTGTTCTAGGCAGAGCTCCCATGCTGGGAGAGCCGCCACTGCCCCGACTGTCCAACTGCCTCAGGAACACACTGCTAGGGAGTGTGGGTCTGGCAGGCAGAACGGCCCGAGGGAGGAGCTCGGGCCTTCGGCTGTGGACAGCTTTCCCACTGCCAAGCCTTGGAGGAGTGCGTGGAGGCTGGGGCCTGCAGCGTTTTCCATCGGAGAGCACTGGGTGCCCAAAGCCTCCCCTGTGGCTTCCGAGCCCCTTCCCACCCACACGCCCTTGGCACCCACTCTGTTGCCAGAGGGAAGTCCTAAGCAGGACTCTCTAGCTTGTGCAGCCAGAGTGCCTCCTGCTTGGAAGTGGCCTCTGGCTCTCATTTGGAGTGAGGCTTCTCCCATGTTTGTCAGCCTGCACATGGTGCCATCGCTCCACCAGAGAACACTCTGCTTTGCCTTCAGCCATGGCTCGCCCCGCCGAGCTCTCTCTGCCTCAAGCAGAAACCCCAGTGTGTGTCCAGCCTCCAGAAAGCAGAGTGCCTTTGCCTGAGCACTGCTGTGCTGGGGCAGCACCCTGAAGGCCTCCTAGGGCCTTCTCTGCCCTAACCCAGTCGTGCCATTCGGCCCATGCGGGGAGCAACGTTCCCCCTTGGCAGGGCTCAGCGTGTGGGCTGTGTGTGGTTTCATGGCTGGGAAAGGGCAGATCCTGAAGCTGGCTGCCCTCCTGTGAATGGGGCCTGGCGGGCAGAGCCGGCATTCCCCGGTGGGGATGGAGGAGATCTGGGGCCTTCAAGCTGCATGCACATCCCCTCTCTGGCTGCCCCTCTTGCTTCTTCTCTGCTGCCAAGCCTCTCACACCGCACGTGCGTCTCACTGGAAGGAGCAGGCTGCTTGCCATTCTTGGGCAGGGAATCATCCCACACGCCTCGTTTCCTCGCAGGGGAGTGCAAACTGACCCAGAGCCTCCAGAGGAGCTGCAGTCTCTCCAGCCACAAAGGCCTGTAGCCGAGTCCATGACGGCCTGTTGCATGGAGGGCTTCTATGGGAGAGGGCCATGCTTCCCTGGCAGGGGCTCCTTCTCACACTGCTTTCCGTGGGGAAACCCTGCGTGTGCCAGGGGTCTCCTGTGTGCACAAAATCTCTCCCCAGTGCCTGAGGTGCAGGGAATCCTCTTTGGACACAGAGCACTGTTCTAGGCAGAGCTCCCATGCTGGGAGAGCCGCCACTGCCCCGACTGTCCAACTGCCTCAGGAACACACTGCTAGGGAGTGTGGGTCTGGCAGGCAGAACGGCCCGAGGGAGGAGCTCGGGCCTTCGGCTGTGGACAGCTTTCCCACTGCCAAGCCTTGGAGGAGTGCGTGGAGGCTGGGGCCTGCAGCGTTTTCCATCGGAGAGCACTGGGTGCCCAAAGCCTCCCCTGTGGCTTCCGAGCCCCTTCCCACCCACACGCCCTTGGCACCCACTCTGTTGCCAGAGGGAAGTCCTAAGCAGGACTCTCTAGCTTGTGCAGCCAGAGTGCCTCCTGCTTGGAAGTGGCCTCTGGCTCTCATTTGGAGTGAGGCTTCTCCCATGTTTGTCAGCCTGCACATGGTGCCATCGCTCCACCAGAGAACACTCTGCTTTGCCTTCAGCCATGGCTCGCCCCGCCGAGCTCTCTCTGCCTCAAGCAGAAACCCCAGTGTGTGTCCAGCCTCCAGAAAGCAGAGTGCCTTTGCCTGAGCACTGCTGTGCTGGGGCAGCACCCTGAAGGCCTCCTAGGGCCTTCTCTGCCCTAACCCAGTCGTGCCATTCGGCCCATGCGGGGAGCAACGTTCCCCCTTGGCAGGGCTCAGCGTGTGGGCTGTGTGTGGTTTCATGGCTGGGAAAGGGCAGATCCTGAAGCTGGCTGCCCTCCTGTGAATGGGGCCTGGCGGGCAGAGCCGGCATTCCCCGGTGGGGATGGAGGAGATCTGGGGCCTTCAAGCTGCATGCACATCCCCTCTCTGGCTGCCCCTCTTGCTTCTTCTCTGCTGCCAAGCCTCTCACACCGCACGTGCGTCTCACTGGAAGGAGCAGGCTGCTTGCCATTCTTGGGCAGGGAATCATCCCACACGCCTCGTTTCCTCGCAGGGGAGTGCAAACTGACCCAGAGCCTCCAGAGGAGCTGCAGTCTCTCCAGCCACAAAGGCCTGTAGCCGAGTCCATGACGGCCTGTTGCATGGAGGGCTTCTATGGGAGAGGGCCATGCTTCCCTGGCAGGGGCTCCTTCTCACACTGCTTTCCGTGGGGAAACCCTGCGTGTGCCAGGGGTCTCCTGTGTGCACAAAATCTCTCCCCAGTGCCTGAGGTGCAGGGAATCCTCTTTGGACACAGAGCACTGTTCTAGGCAGAGCTCCCATGCTGGGAGAGCCGCCACTGCCCCGACTGTCCAACTGCCTCAGGAACACACTGCTAGGGAGTGTGGGTCTGGCAGGCAGAACGGCCCGAGGGAGGAGCTCGGGCCTTCGGCTGTGGACAGCTTTCCCACTGCCAAGCCTTGGAGGAGTGCGTGGAGGCTGGGGCCTGCAGCGTTTTCCATCGGAGAGCACTGGGTGCCCAAAGCCTCCCCTGTGGCTTCCGAGCCCCTTCCCACCCACACGCCCTTGGCACCCACTCTGTTGCCAGAGGGAAGTCCTAAGCAGGACTCTCTAGCTTGTGCAGCCAGAGTGCCTCCTGCTTGGAAGTGGCCTCTGGCTCTCATTTGGAGTGAGGCTTCTCCCATGCTTGTCAGCCTGCACATGGTGCCATCGCTCCACCAGAGAACACTCTGCTTTGCCTTCAGCCATGGCTCGCCCCGCCGAGCTCTCTCTGCCTCAAGCAGAAACCCCAGTGTGTGTCCAGCCTCCAGAAAGCAGAGTGCCTTTGCCTGAGCACTGCTGTGCTGGGGCAGCACCCTGAAGGCCTCCTAGGGCCTTCTCTGCCCTAACCCAGTCGTGCCATTCGGCCCATGTGGGGAGCAACGTTCCCCCTTGGCAGGGCTCAGCGTGTGGGCTGTGTGTGGTTTCATGGCTGGGAAAGGGCAGATCCTGAAGCTGGCTGCCCTCCTGTGACTGGGGCCTGGCGGGCAGAGCCGGCATTCCCCGGTGGGGATGGAGGAGATCTGGGGCCTTCAAGCTGCATGCACATCCCCTCTCTGGCTGCCCCTCTTGCTTCTTCTCTGCTGCCAAGCCTCTCACACCGCACGTGCGTCTCACTGGAAGGAGCAGGCTGCTTGCCATTCTTGGGCAGGGAATCATCCCACACGCCTCGTTTCCTCGCAGGGGAGTGCAAACTGACCCAGAGCCTCCAGAGGAGCTGCAGTCTCTCCAGCCACAAAGGCCTGTAGCCGAGTCCATGACGGCCTGTTGCATGGAGGGCTTCTATGGGAGAGGGCCATGCTTCCCTGGCAGGGGCTCCTTCTCACACTGCTTTCCGTGGGGAAACCCTGCGTGTGCCAGGGGTCTCCTGTGTGCACAAAATCTCTCCCCAGTGCCTGAGGTGCAGGGAATCCTCTTTGGACACAGAGCACTGTTCTAGGCAGAGCTCCCATGCTGGGAGAGCCGCCACTGCCCCGACTGTCCAACTGCCTCAGGAACACACTGCTAGGGAGTGTGGGTCTGGCAGGCAGAACGGCCCGAGGGAGGAGCTCGGGCCTTCGGCTGTGGACAGCTTTCCCACTGCCAAGCCTTGGAGGAGTGCGTGGAGGCTGGGGCCTGCAGCGTTTTCCATCGGAGAGCACTGGGTGCCCAAAGCCTCCCCTGTGGCTTCCGAGCCCCTTCCCACCCACACGCCCTTGGCACCCACTCTGTTGCCAGAGGGAAGTCCTAAGCAGGACTCTCTAGCTTGTGCAGCCAGAGTGCCTCCTGCTTGGAAGTGGCCTCTGGCTCTCATTTGGAGTGAGGCTTCTCCCATGCTTGTCAGCCAGCACATGGTGCCATCGCTCCACCAGAGAACACTCTGCTTTGCCTTCAGCCATGGCTCGCCCCGCCGAGCTCTCTCTGCCTCAAGCAGAAACCCCAGTGTGTGTCCAGCCTCCAGAAAGCAGAGTGCCTTTGCCTGAGCACTGCTGTGCTGGGGCAGCACCCTGAAGGCCTCCTAGGGCCTTCTCTGCCCTAACCCAGTCGTGCCATTCGGCCCATGCGGGGAGCAACGTTCCCCCTTGGCAGGGCTCAGCGTGTGGGCTGTGTGTGGTTTCATGGCTGGGAAAGGGCAGATCCTGAAGCTGGGTGCCCTCCTGTGACTGGGGCCTGGCGGGCAGAGCCGGCATTCCCCGGTGGGGATGGAGGAGATCTGGGGCCTTCAAGCTGCATGCACATCCCCTCTCTGGCTGCCCCTCTTGCTTCTTCTCTGCTGCCAAGCCTCTCACACCGCACGTGCGTCTCACTGGAAGGAGCAGGCTGCTTGCCATTCTTGGGCAGGGAATCATCCCACACGCCTCGTTTCCTCGCAGGGGAGTGCAAACTGACCCAGAGCCTCCAGAGGAGCTGCAGTCTCTCCAGCCACAAAGGCCTGTAGCCGAGTCCATGACGGCCTGTTGCATGGAGGGCTTCTATGGGAGAGGGCCATGCTTCCCTGGCAGGGGCTCCTTCTCACACTGCTTTCCGTGGGGAAACCCTGCGTGTGCCAGGGGTCTCCTGTGTGCACAAAATCTCTCCCCAGTGCCTGAGGTGCAGGGAATCCTCTTTGGACACAGAGCACTGTTCTAGGCAGAGCTCCCATGCTGGGAGAGCCGCCACTGCCCCGACTGTCCAACTGCCTCAGGAACACACTGCTAGGGAGTGTGGGTCTGGCAGGCAGAACGGCCCGAGGGAGGAGCTCGGGCCTTCGGCTGTGGACAGCTTTCCCACTGCCAAGCCTTGGAGGAGTGCGTGGAGGCTGGGGCCTGCAGCGTTTTCCATCGGAGAGCACTGGGTGCCCAAAGCCTCCCCTGTGGCTTCCGAGCCCCTTCCCACCCACACGCCCTTGGCACCCACTCTGTTGCCAGAGGGAAGTCCTAAGCAGGACTCTCTAGCTTGTGCAGCCAGAGTGCCTCCTGCTTGGAAGTGGCCTCTGGCTCTCATTTGGAGTGAGGCTTCTCCCATGCTTGTCAGCCAGCACATGGTGCCATCGCTCCACCAGAGAACACTCTGCTTTGCCTTCAGCCATGGCTCGCCCCGCCGAGCTCTCTCTGCCTCAAGCAGAAACCCCAGTGTGTGTCCAGCCTCCAGAAAGCAGAGTGCCTTTGCCTGAGCACTGCTGTGCTGGGGCAGCACCCTGAAGGCCTCCTAGGGCCTTCTCTGCCCTAACCCAGTCGTGCCATTCGGCCCATGCGGGGAGCAACGTTCCCCCTTGGCAGGGCTCAGCGTGTGGGCTGTGTGTGGTTTCATGGCTGGGAAAGGGCAGATCCTGAAGCTGGCTGCCCTCCTGTGACTGGGGCCTGGCGGGCAGAGCCGGCATTCCCCGGTGGGGATGGAGGAGATCTGGGGCCTTCAAGCTGCATGCACATCCCCTCTCTGGCTGCCCCTCTTGCTTCTTCTCTGCTGCCAAGCCTCTCACACCGCACGTGCGTCTCACTGGAAGGAGCAGGCTGCTTGCCATTCTTGGGCAGGGAATCATCCCACACGCCTCGTTTCCTCGCAGGGGAGTGCAAACTGACCCAGAGCCTCCAGAGGAGCTGCAGTCTCTCCAGCCACAAAGGCCTGTAGCCGAGTCCATGACGGCCTGTTGCATGGAGGGCTTCTATGGGAGAGGGCCATGCTTCCCTGGCAGGGGCTCCTTCTCACACTGCTTTCCGTGGGGAAACCCTGCGTGTGCCAGGGGTCTCCTGTGTGCACAAAATCTCTCCCCAGTGCCTGAGGTGCAGGGAATCCTCTTTGGACACAGAGCACTGTTCTAGGCAGAGCTCCCATGCTGGGAGAGCCGCCACTGCCCCGACTGTCCAACTGCCTCAGGAACACACTGCTAGGGAGTGTGGGTCTGGCAGGCAGAACGGCCCGAGGGAGGAGCTCGGGCCTTCGGCTGTGGACAGCTTTCCCACTGCCAAGCCTTGGAGGAGTGCGTGGAGGCTGGGGCCTGCAGCGTTTTCCATCGGAGAGCACTGGGTGCCCAAAGCCTCCCCTGTGGCTTCCGAGCCCCTTCCCACCCACACGCCCTTGGCACCCACTCTGTTGCCAGAGGGAAGTCCTAAGCAGGACTCTCTAGCTTGTGCAGCCAGAGTGCCTCCTGCTTGGAAGTGGCCTCTGGCTCTCATTTGGAGTGAGGCTTCTCCCATGCTTGTCAGCCAGCACATGGTGCCATCGCTCCACCAGAGAACACTCTGCTTTGCCTTCAGCCATGGCTCGCCCCGCCGAGCTCTCTCTGCCTCAAGCAGAAACCCCAGTGTGTGTCCAGCCTCCAGAAAGCAGAGTGCCTTTGCCTGAGCACTGCTGTGCTGGGGCAGCACCCTGAAGGCCTCCTAGGGCCTTCTCTGCCCTAACCCAGTCGTGCCATTCGGCCCATGCGGGGAGCAACGTTCCCCCTTGGCAGGGCTCAGCGTGTGGGCTGTGTGTGGTTTCATGGCTGGGAAAGGGCAGATCCTGAAGCTGGCTGCCCTCCTGTGACTGGGGCCTGGCGGGCAGAGCCGGCATTCCCCGGTGGGGATGGAGGAGATCTGGGGCCTTCAAGCTGCATGCACATCCCCTCTCTGGCTGCCCCTCTTGCTTCTTCTCTGCTGCCAAGCCTCTCACACCGCACGTGCGTCTCACTGGAAGGAGCAGGCTGCTTGCCATTCTTGGGCAGGGAATCATCCCACACGCCTCGTTTCCTCGCAGGGGAGTGCAAACTGACCCAGAGCCTCCAGAGGAGCTGCAGTCTCTCCAGCCACAAAGGCCTGTAGCCGAGTCCATGACGGCCTGTTGCATGGAGGGCTTCTATGGGAGAGGGCCATGCTTCCCTGGCAGGGGCTCCTTCTCACACTGCTTTCCGTGGGGAAACCCTGCGTGTGCCAGGGGTCTCCTGTGTGCACAAAATCTCTCCCCAGTGCCTGAGGTGCAGGGAATCCTCTTTGGACACAGAGCACTGTTCTAGGCAGAGCTCCCATGCTGGGAGAGCCGCCACTGCCCCGACTGTCCAACTGCCTCAGGAACACACTGCTAGGGAGTGTGGGTCTGGCAGGCAGAACGGCCCGAGGGAGGAGCTCGGGCCTTCGGCTGTGGACAGCTTTCCCACTGCCAAGCCTTGGAGGAGTGCGTGGAGGCTGGGGCCTGCAGCGTTTTCCATCGGAGAGCACTGGGTGCCCAAAGCCTCCCCTGTGGCTTCCGAGCCCCTTCCCACCCACACGCCCTTGGCACCCACTCTGTTGCCAGAGGGAAGTCCTAAGCAGGACTCTCTAGCTTGTGCAGCCAGAGTGCCTCCTGCTTGGAAGTGGCCTCTGGCTCTCATTTGGAGTGAGGCTTCTCCCATGCTTGTCAGCCAGCACATGGTGCCATCGCTCCACCAGAGAACACTCTGCTTTGCCTTCAGCCATGGCTCGCCCCGCCGAGCTCTCTCTGCCTCAAGCAGAAACCCCAGTGTGTGTCCAGCCTCCAGAAAGCAGAGTGCCTTTGCCTGAGCACTGCTGTGCTGGGGCAGCACCCTGAAGGCCTCCTAGGGCCTTCTCTGCCCTAACCCAGTCGTGCCATTCGGCCCATGCGGGGAGCAACGTTCCCCCTTGGCAGGGCTCAGCGTGTGGGCTGTGTGTGGTTTCATGGCTGGGAAAGGGCAGATCCTGAAGCTGGCTGCCCTCCTGTGACTGGGGCCTGGCGGGCAGAGCCGGCATTCCCCGGTGGGGATGGAGGAGATCTGGGGCCTTCAAGCTGCATGCACATCCCCTCTCTGGCTGCCCCTCTTGCTTCTTCTCTGCTGCCAAGCCTCTCACACCGCACGTGCGTCTCACTGGAAGGAGCAGGCTGCTTGCCATTCTTGGGCAGGGAATCATCCCACACGCCTCGTTTCCTCGCAGGGGAGTGCAAACTGACCCAGAGCCTCCAGAGGAGCTGCAGTCTCTCCAGCCACAAAGGCCTGTAGCCGAGTCCATGACGGCCTGTTGCATGGAGGGCTTCTATGGGAGAGGGCCATGCTTCCCTGGCAGGGGCTCCTTCTCACACTGCTTTCCGTGGGGAAACCCTGCGTGTGCCAGGGGTCTCCTGTGTGCACAAAATCTCTCCCCAGTGCCTGAGGTGCAGGGAATCCTCTTTGGACACAGAGCACTGTTCTAGGCAGAGCTCCCATGCTGGGAGAGCCGCCACTGCCCCGACTGTCCAACTGCCTCAGGAACACACTGCTAGGGAGTGTGGGTCTGGCAGGCAGAACGGCCCGAGGGAGGAGCTCGGGCCTTCGGCTGTGGACAGCTTTCCCACTGCCAAGCCTTGGAGGAGTGCGTGGAGGCTGGGGCCTGCAGCGTTTTCCATCGGAGAGCACTGGGTGCCCAAAGCCTCCCCTGTGGCTTCCGAGCCCCTTCCCACCCACACGCCCTTGGCACCCACTCTGTTGCCAGAGGGAAGTCCTAAGCAGGACTCTCTAGCTTGTGCAGCCAGAGTGCCTCCTGCTTGGAAGTGGCCTCTGGCTCTCATTTGGAGTGAGGCTTCTCCCATGCTTGTCAGCCAGCACATGGTGCCATCGCTCCACCAGAGAACACTCTGCTTTGCCTTCAGCCATGGCTCGCCCCGCCGAGCTCTCTCTGCCTCAAGCAGAAACCCCAGTGTGTGTCCAGCCTCCAGAAAGCAGAGTGCCTTTGCCTGAGCACTGCTGTGCTGGGGCAGCACCCTGAAGGCCTCCTAGGGCCTTCTCTGCCCTAACCCAGTCGTGCCATTCGGCCCATGCGGGGAGCAACGTTCCCCCTTGGCAGGGCTCAGCGTGTGGGCTGTGTGTGGTTTCATGGCTGGGAAAGGGCAGATCCTGAAGCTGGGTGCCCTCCTGTGACTGGGGCCTGGCGGGCAGAGCCGGCATTCCCCGGTGGGGATGGAGGAGATCTGGGGCCTTCAAGCTGCATGCACATCCCCTCTCTGGCTGCCCCTCTTGCTTCTTCTCTGCTGCCAAGCCTCTCACACCGCACGTGCGTCTCACTGGAAGGAGCAGGCTGCTTGCCATTCTTGGGCAGGGAATCATCCCACACGCCTCGTTTCCTCGCAGGGGAGTGCAAACTGACCCAGAGCCTCCA
Organism: Hippopotamus amphibius kiboko; assembly: GCF_030028045.1. Lineage (NCBI taxonomy): Eukaryota > Metazoa > Chordata > Mammalia > Artiodactyla > Hippopotamidae > Hippopotamus > Hippopotamus amphibius. Next base: position 10,091 of record NW_026648500.1, on the reverse strand, counting down.
GAGGAGCTGCAGTCTCTCCAGCCACAAAGGCCTGTAGCCGAGTCCATGACGGCCTGTTGCATGGAGGGCTTCTATGGGAGAGGGCCATGCTTCCCTGGCAGGGGCTCCTTCTCACACTGCTTTCCGTGGGGAAACCCTGCGTGTGCCAGGGGTCTCCTGTGTGCACAAAATCTCTCCCCAGTGCCTGAGGTGCAGGGAATCCTCTTTGGACACAGAGCACTGTTCTAGGCAGAGCTCCCATGCTGGGAGAGCCGCCACTGCCCCGACTGTCCAACTGCCTCAGGAACACACTGCTAGGGAGTGTGGGTCTGGCAGGCAGAACGGCCCGAGGGAGGAGCTCGGGCCTTCGGCTGTGGACAGCTTTCCCACTGCCAAGCCTTGGAGGAGTGCGTGGAGGCTGGGGCCTGCAGCGTTTTCCATCGGAGAGCACTGGGTGCCCAAAGCCTCCCCTGTGGCTTCCGAGCCCCTTCCCACCCACACGCCCTTGGCACCCACTCTGTTGCCAGAGGGAAGTCCTAAGCAGGACTCTCTAGCTTGTGCAGCCAGAGTGCCTCCTGCTTGGAAGTGGCCTCTGGCTCTCATTTGGAGTGAGGCTTCTCCCATGCTTGTCAGCCAGCACATGGTGCCATCGCTCCACCAGAGAACACTCTGCTTTGCCTTCAGCCATGGCTCGCCCCGCCGAGCTCTCTCTGCCTCAAGCAGAAACCCCAGTGTGTGTCCAGCCTCCAGAAAGCAGAGTGCCTTTGCCTGAGCACTGCTGTGCTGGGGCAGCACCCTGAAGGCCTCCTAGGGCCTTCTCTGCCCTAACCCAGTCGTGCCATTCGGCCCATGCGGGGAGCAACGTTCCCCCTTGGCAGGGCTCAGCGTGTGGGCTGTGTGTGGTTTCATGGCTGGGAAAGGGCAGATCCTGAAGCTGGCTGCCCTCCTGTGACTGGGGCCTGGCGGGCAGAGCCGGCATTCCCCGGTGGGGATGGAGGAGATCTGGGGCCTTCAAGCTGCATGCACATCCCCTCTCTGGCTGCCCCTCTTGCTTCTTCTCTGCTGCCAAGCCTCTCACACCGCACGTGCGTCTCACTGGAAGGAGCAGGCTGCTTGCCATTCTTGGGCAGGGAATCATCCCACACGCCTCGTTTCCTCGCAGGGGAGTGCAAACTGACCCAGAGCCTCCAGAGGAGCTGCAGTCTCTCCAGCCACAAAGGCCTGTAGCCGAGTCCATGACGGCCTGTTGCATGGAGGGCTTCTATGGGAGAGGGCCATGCTTCCCTGGCAGGGGCTCCTTCTCACACTGCTTTCCGTGGGGAAACCCTGCGTGTGCCAGGGGTCTCCTGTGTGCACAAAATCTCTCCCCAGTGCCTGAGGTGCAGGGAATCCTCTTTGGACACAGAGCACTGTTCTAGGCAGAGCTCCCATGCTGGGAGAGCCGCCACTGCCCCGACTGTCCAACTGCCTCAGGAACACACTGCTAGGGAGTGTGGGTCTGGCAGGCAGAACGGCCCGAGGGAGGAGCTCGGGCCTTCGGCTGTGGACAGCTTTCCCACTGCCAAGCCTTGGAGGAGTGCGTGGAGGCTGGGGCCTGCAGCGTTTTCCATCGGAGAGCACTGGGTGCCCAAAGCCTCCCCTGTGGCTTCCGAGCCCCTTCCCACCCACACGCCCTTGGCACCCACTCTGTTGCCAGAGGGAAGTCCTAAGCAGGACTCTCTAGCTTGTGCAGCCAGAGTGCCTCCTGCTTGGAAGTGGCCTCTGGCTCTCATTTGGAGTGAGGCTTCTCCCATGCTTGTCAGCCAGCACATGGTGCCATCGCTCCACCAGAGAACACTCTGCTTTGCCTTCAGCCATGGCTCGCCCCGCCGAGCTCTCTCTGCCTCAAGCAGAAACCCCAGTGTGTGTCCAGCCTCCAGAAAGCAGAGTGCCTTTGCCTGAGCACTGCTGTGCTGGGGCAGCACCCTGAAGGCCTCCTAGGGCCTTCTCTGCCCTAACCCAGTCGTGCCATTCGGCCCATGCGGGGAGCAACGTTCCCCCTTGGCAGGGCTCAGCGTGTGGGCTGTGTGTGGTTTCATGGCTGGGAAAGGGCAGATCCTGAAGCTGGCTGCCCTCCTGTGACTGGGGCCTGGCGGGCAGAGCCGGCATTCCCCGGTGGGGATGGAGGAGATCTGGGGCCTTCAAGCTGCATGCACATCCCCTCTCTGGCTGCCCCTCTTGCTTCTTCTCTGCTGCCAAGCCTCTCACACCGCACGTGCGTCTCACTGGAAGGAGCAGGCTGCTTGCCATTCTTGGGCAGGGAATCATCCCACACGCCTCGTTTCCTCGCAGGGGAGTGCAAACTGACCCAGAGCCTCCAGAGGAGCTGCAGTCTCTCCAGCCACAAAGGCCTGTAGCCGAGTCCATGACGGCCTGTTGCATGGAGGGCTTCTATGGGAGAGGGCCATGCTTCCCTGGCAGGGGCTCCTTCTCACACTGCTTTCCGTGGGGAAACCCTGCGTGTGCCAGGGGTCTCCTGTGTGCACAAAATCTCTCCCCAGTGCCTGAGGTGCAGGGAATCCTCTTTGGACACAGAGCACTGTTCTAGGCAGAGCTCCCATGCTGGGAGAGCCGCCACTGCCCCGACTGTCCAACTGCCTCAGGAACACACTGCTAGGGAGTGTGGGTCTGGCAGGCAGAACGGCCCGAGGGAGGAGCTCGGGCCTTCGGCTGTGGACAGCTTTCCCACTGCCAAGCCTTGGAGGAGTGCGTGGAGGCTGGGGCCTGCAGCGTTTTCCATCGGAGAGCACTGGGTGCCCAAAGCCTCCCCTGTGGCTTCCGAGCCCCTTCCCACCCACACGCCCTTGGCACCCACTCTGTTGCCAGAGGGAAGTCCTAAGCAGGACTCTCTAGCTTGTGCAGCCAGAGTGCCTCCTGCTTGGAAGTGGCCTCTGGCTCTCATTTGGAGTGAGGCTTCTCCCATGCTTGTCAGCCAGCACATGGTGCCATCGCTCCACCAGAGAACACTCTGCTTTGCCTTCAGCCATGGCTCGCCCCGCCGAGCTCTCTCTGCCTCAAGCAGAAACCCCAGTGTGTGTCCAGCCTCCAGAAAGCAGAGTGCCTTTGCCTGAGCACTGCTGTGCTGGGGCAGCACCCTGAAGGCCTCCTAGGGCCTTCTCTGCCCTAACCCAGTCGTGCCATTCGGCCCATGCGGGGAGCAACGTTCCCCCTTGGCAGGGCTCAGCGTGTGGGCTGTGTGTGGTTTCATGGCTGGGAAAGGGCAGATCCTGAAGCTGGGTGCCCTCCTGTGAATGGGGCCTGGCGGGCAGAGCCGGCATTCCCCGGTGGGGATGGAGGAGATCTGGGGCCTTCAAGCTGCATGCACATCCCCTCTCTGGCTGCCCCTCTTGCTTCTTCTCTGCTGCCAAGCCTCTCACACCGCACGTGCGTCTCACTGGAAGGAGCAGGCTGCTTGCCATTCTTGGGCAGGGAATCATCCCACACGCCTCGTTTCCTCGCAGGGGAGTGCAAACTGACCCAGAGCCTCCAGAGGAGCTGCAGTCTCTCCAGCCACAAAGGCCTGTAGCCGAGTCCATGACGGCCTGTTGCATGGAGGGCTTCTATGGGAGAGGGCCATGCTTCCCTGGCAGGGGCTCCTTCTCACACTGCTTTCCGTGGGGAAACCCTGCGTGTGCCAGGGGTCTCCTGTGTGCACAAAATCTCTCCCCAGTGCCTGAGGTGCAGGGAATCCTCTTTGGACACAGAGCACTGTTCTAGGCAGAGCTCCCATGCTGGGAGAGCCGCCACTGCCCCGACTGTCCAACTGCCTCAGGAACACACTGCTAGGGAGTGTGGGTCTGGCAGGCAGAACGGCCCGAGGGAGGAGCTCGGGCCTTCGGCTGTGGACAGCTTTCCCACTGCCAAGCCTTGGAGGAGTGCGTGGAGGCTGGGGCCTGCAGCGTTTTCCATCGGAGAGCACTGGGTGCCCAAAGCCTCCCCTGTGGCTTCCGAGCCCCTTCCCACCCACACGCCCTTGGCACCCACTCTGTTGCCAGAGGGAAGTCCTAAGCAGGACTCTCTAGCTTGTGCAGCCAGAGTGCCTCCTGCTTGGAAGTGGCCTCTGGCTCTCATTTGGAGTGAGGCTTCTCCCATGCTTGTCAGCCAGCACATGGTGCCATCGCTCCACCAGAGAACACTCTGCTTTGCCTTCAGCCATGGCTCGCCCCGCCGAGCTCTCTCTGCCTCAAGCAGAAACCCCAGTGTGTGTCCAGCCTCCAGAAAGCAGAGTGCCTTTGCCTGAGCACTGCTGTGCTGGGGCAGCACCCTGAAGGCCTCCTAGGGCCTTCTCTGCCCTAACCCAGTCGTGCCATTCGGCCCATGCGGGGAGCAACGTTCCCCCTTGGCAGGGCTCAGCGTGTGGGCTGTGTGTGGTTTCATGGCTGGGAAAGGGCAGATCCTGAAGCTGGCTGCCCTCCTGTGACTGGGGCCTGGCGGGCAGAGCCGGCATTCCCCGGTGGGGATGGAGGAGATCTGGGGCCTTCAAGCTGCATGCACATCCCCTCTCTGGCTGCCCCTCTTGCTTCTTCTCTGCTGCCAAGCCTCTCACACCGCACGTGCGTCTCACTGGAAGGAGCAGGCTGCTTGCCATTCTTGGGCAGGGAATCATCCCACACGCCTCGTTTCCTCGCAGGGGAGTGCAAACTGACCCAGAGCCTCCAGAGGAGCTGCAGTCTCTCCAGCCACAAAGGCCTGTAGCCGAGTCCATGACGGCCTGTTGCATGGAGGGCTTCTATGGGAGAGGGCCATGCTTCCCTGGCAGGGGCTCCTTCTCACACTGCTTTCCGTGGGGAAACCCTGCGTGTGCCAGGGGTCTCCTGTGTGCACAAAATCTCTCCCCAGTGCCTGAGGTGCAGGGAATCCTCTTTGGACACAGAGCACTGTTCTAGGCAGAGCTCCCATGCTGGGAGAGCCGCCACTGCCCCGACTGTCCAACTGCCTCAGGAACACACTGCTAGGGAGTGTGGGTCTGGCAGGCAGAACGGCCCGAGGGAGGAGCTCGGGCCTTCGGCTGTGGACAGCTTTCCCACTGCCAAGCCTTGGAGGAGTGCGTGGAGGCTGGGGCCTGCAGCGTTTTCCATCGGAGAGCACTGGGTGCCCAAAGCCTCCCCTGTGGCTTCCGAGCCCCTTCCCACCCACACGCCCTTGGCACCCACTCTGTTGCCAGAGGGAAGTCCTAAGCAGGACTCTCTAGCTTGTGCAGCCAGAGTGCCTCCTGCTTGGAAGTGGCCTCTGGCTCTCATTTGGAGTGAGGCTTCTCCCATGCTTGTCAGCCAGCACATGGTGCCATCGCTCCACCAGAGAACACTCTGCTTTGCCTTCAGCCATGGCTCGCCCCGCCGAGCTCTCTCTGCCTCAAGCAGAAACCCCAGTGTGTGTCCAGCCTCCAGAAAGCAGAGTGCCTTTGCCTGAGCACTGCTGTGCTGGGGCAGCACCCTGAAGGCCTCCTAGGGCCTTCTCTGCCCTAACCCAGTCGTGCCATTCGGCCCATGCGGGGAGCAACGTTCCCCCTTGGCAGGGCTCAGCGTGTGGGCTGTGTGTGGTTTCATGGCTGGGAAAGGGCAGATCCTGAAGCTGGGTGCCCTCCTGTGACTGGGGCCTGGCGGGCAGAGCCGGCATTCCCCGGTGGGGATGGAGGAGATCTGGGGCCTTCAAGCTGCATGCACATCCCCTCTCTGGCTGCCCCTCTTGCTTCTTCTCTGCTGCCAAGCCTCTCACACCGCACGTGCGTCTCACTGGAAGGAGCAGGCTGCTTGCCATTCTTGGGCAGGGAATCATCCCACACGCCTCGTTTCCTCGCAGGGGAGTGCAAACTGACCCAGAGCCTCCAGAGGAGCTGCAGTCTCTCCAGCCACAAAGGCCTGTAGCCGAGTCCATGACGGCCTGTTGCATGGAGGGCTTCTATGGGAGAGGGCCATGCTTCCCTGGCAGGGGCTCCTTCTCACACTGCTTTCCGTGGGGAAACCCTGCGTGTGCCAGGGGTCTCCTGTGTGCACAAAATCTCTCCCCAGTGCCTGAGGTGCAGGGAATCCTCTTTGGACACAGAGCACTGTTCTAGGCAGAGCTCCCATGCTGGGAGAGCCGCCACTGCCCCGACTGTCCAACTGCCTCAGGAACACACTGCTAGGGAGTGTGGGTCTGGCAGGCAGAACGGCCCGAGGGAGGAGCTCGGGCCTTCGGCTGTGGACAGCTTTCCCACTGCCAAGCCTTGGAGGAGTGCGTGGAGGCTGGGGCCTGCAGCGTTTTCCATCGGAGAGCACTGGGTGCCCAAAGCCTCCCCTGTGGCTTCCGAGCCCCTTCCCACCCACACGCCCTTGGCACCCACTCTGTTGCCAGAGGGAAGTCCTAAGCAGGACTCTCTAGCTTGTGCAGCCAGAGTGCCTCCTGCTTGGAAGTGGCCTCTGGCTCTCATTTGGAGTGAGGCTTCTCCCATGCTTGTCAGCCAGCACATGGTGCCATCGCTCCACCAGAGAACACTCTGCTTTGCCTTCAGCCATGGCTCGCCCCGCCGAGCTCTCTCTGCCTCAAGCAGAAACCCCAGTGTGTGTCCAGCCTCCAGAAAGCAGAGTGCCTTTGCCTGAGCACTGCTGTGCTGGGGCAGCACCCTGAAGGCCTCCTAGGGCCTTCTCTGCCCTAACCCAGTCGTGCCATTCGGCCCATGCGGGGAGCAACGTTCCCCCTTGGCAGGGCTCAGCGTGTGGGCTGTGTGTGGTTTCATGGCTGGGAAAGGGCAGATCCTGAAGCTGGCTGCCCTCCTGTGACTGGGGCCTGGCGGGCAGAGCCGGCATTCCCCGGTGGGGATGGAGGAGATCTGGGGCCTTCAAGCTGCATGCACATCCCCTCTCTGGCTGCCCCTCTTGCTTCTTCTCTGCTGCCAAGCCTCTCACACCGCACGTGCGTCTCACTGGAAGGAGCAGGCTGCTTGCCATTCTTGGGCAGGGAATCATCCCACACGCCTCGTTTCCTCGCAGGGGAGTGCAAACTGACCCAGAGCCTCCAGAGGAGCTGCAGTCTCTCCAGCCACAAAGGCCTGTAGCCGAGTCCATGACGGCCTGTTGCATGGAGGGCTTCTATGGGAGAGGGCCATGCTTCCCTGGCAGGGGCTCCTTCTCACACTGCTTTCCGTGGGGAAACCCTGCGTGTGCCAGGGGTCTCCTGTGTGCACAAAATCTCTCCCCAGTGCCTGAGGTGCAGGGAATCCTCTTTGGACACAGAGCACTGTTCTAGGCAGAGCTCCCATGCTGGGAGAGCCGCCACTGCCCCGACTGTCCAACTGCCTCAGGAACACACTGCTAGGGAGTGTGGGTCTGGCAGGCAGAACGGCCCGAGGGAGGAGCTCGGGCCTTCGGCTGTGGACAGCTTTCCCACTGCCAAGCCTTGGAGGAGTGCGTGGAGGCTGGGGCCTGCAGCGTTTTCCATCGGAGAGCACTGGGTGCCCAAAGCCTCCCCTGTGGCTTCCGAGCCCCTTCCCACCCACACGCCCTTGGCACCCACTCTGTTGCCAGAGGGAAGTCCTAAGCAGGACTCTCTAGCTTGTGCAGCCAGAGTGCCTCCTGCTTGGAAGTGGCCTCTGGCTCTCATTTGGAGTGAGGCTTCTCCCATGCTTGTCAGCCAGCACATGGTGCCATCGCTCCACCAGAGAACACTCTGCTTTGCCTTCAGCCATGGCTCGCCCCGCCGAGCTCTCTCTGCCTCAAGCAGAAACCCCAGTGTGTGTCCAGCCTCCAGAAAGCAGAGTGCCTTTGCCTGAGCACTGCTGTGCTGGGGCAGCACCCTGAAGGCCTCCTAGGGCCTTCTCTGCCCTAACCCAGTCGTGCCATTCGGCCCATGCGGGGAGCAACGTTCCCCCTTGGCAGGGCTCAGCGTGTGGGCTGTGTGTGGTTTCATGGCTGGGAAAGGGCAGATCCTGAAGCTGGCTGCCCTCCTGTGACTGGGGCCTGGCGGGCAGAGCCGGCATTCCCCGGTGGGGATGGAGGAGATCTGGGGCCTTCAAGCTGCATGCACATCCCCTCTCTGGCTGCCCCTCTTGCTTCTTCTCTGCTGCCAAGCCTCTCACACCGCACGTGCGTCTCACTGGAAGGAGCAGGCTGCTTGCCATTCTTGGGCAGGGAATCATCCCACACGCCTCGTTTCCTCGCAGGGGAGTGCAAACTGACCCAGAGCCTCCAGAGGAGCTGCAGTCTCTCCAGCCACAAAGGCCTGTAGCCGAGTCCATGACGGCCTGTTGCATGGAGGGCTTCTATGGGAGAGGGCCATGCTTCCCTGGCAGGGGCTCCTTCTCACACTGCTTTCCGTGGGGAAACCCTGCGTGTGCCAGGGGTCTCCTGTGTGCACAAAATCTCTCCCCAGTGCCTGAGGTGCAGGGAATCCTCTTTGGACACAGAGCACTGTTCTAGGCAGAGCTCCCATGCTGGGAGAGCCGCCACTGCCCCGACTGTCCAACTGCCTCAGGAACACACTGCTAGGGAGTGTGGGTCTGGCAGGCAGAACGGCCCGAGGGAGGAGCTCGGGCCTTCGGCTGTGGACAGCTTTCCCACTGCCAAGCCTTGGAGGAGTGCGTGGAGGCTGGGGCCTGCAGCGTTTTCCATCGGAGAGCACTGGGTGCCCCAAGCCTCCCCTGTGGCTTCCGAGCCCCTTCCCACCCACACGCCCTTGGCACCCACTCTGTTGCCAGAGGGAAGTCCTAAGCAGGACTCTCTAGCTTGTGCAGCCAGAGTGCCTCCTGCTTGGAAGTGGCCTCTGGCTCTCATTTGGAGTGAGGCTTCTCCCATGCTTGTCAGCCAGCACATGGTGCCATCGCTCCACCAGAGAACACTCTGCTTTGCCTTCAGCCATGGCTCGCCCCGCCGAGCTCTCTCTGCCTCAAGCAGAAACCCCAGTGTGTGTCCAGCCTCCAGAAAGCAGAGTGCCTTTGCCTGAGCACTGCTGTGCTGGGGCAGCACCCTGAAGGCCTCCTAGGGCCTTCTCTGCCCTAACCCAGTCGTGCCATTCGGCCCATGCGGGGAGCAACGTTCCCCCTTGGCAGGGCTCAGCGTGTGGGCTGTGTGTGGTTTCATGGCTGGGAAAGGGCAGATCCTGAAGCTGGCTGCCCTCCTGTGACTGGGGCCTGGCGGGCAGAGCCGGCATTCCCCGGTGGGGATGGAGGAGATCTGGGGCCTTCAAGCTGCATGCACATCCCCTCTCTGGCTGCCCCTCTTGCTTCTTCTCTGCTGCCAAGCCTCTCACACCGCACGTGCGTCTCACTGGAAGGAGCAGGCTGCTTGCCATTCTTGGGCAGGGAATCATCCCACACGCCTCGTTTCCTCGCAGGGGAGTGCAAACTGACCCAGAGCCTCCAGAGGAGCTGCAGTCTCTCCAGCCACAAAGGCCTGTAGCCGAGTCCATGACGGCCTGTTGCATGGAGGGCTTCTATGGGAGAGGGCCATGCTTCCCTGGCAGGGGCTCCTTCTCACACTGCTTTCCGTGGGGAAACCCTGCGTGTGCCAGGGGTCTCCTGTGTGCACAAAATCTCTCCCCAGTGCCTGAGGTGCAGGGAATCCTCTTTGGACACAGAGCACTGTTCTAGGCAGAGCTCCCATGCTGGGAGAGCCGCCACTGCCCCGACTGTCCAACTGCCTCAGGAACACACTGCTAGGGAGTGTGGGTCTGGCAGGCAGAACGGCCCGAGGGAGGAGCTCGGGCCTTCGGCTGTGGACAGCTTTCCCACTGCCAAGCCTTGGAGGAGTGCGTGGAGGCTGGGGCCTGCAGCGTTTTCCATCGGAGAGCACTGGGTGCCCCAAGCCTCCCCTGTGGCTTCCGAGCCCCTTCCCACCCACACGCCCTTGGCACCCACTCTGTTGCCAGAGGGAAGTCCTAAGCAGGACTCTCTAGCTTGTGCAGCCAGAGTGCCTCCTGCTTGGAAGTGGCCTCTGGCTCTCATTTGGAGTGAGGCTTCTCCCATGCTTGTCAGCCAGCACATGGTGCCATCGCTCCACCAGAGAACACTCTGCTTTGCCTTCAGCCATGGCTCGCCCCGCCGAGCTCTCTCTGCCTCAAGCAGAAACCCCAGTGTGTGTCCAGCCTCCAGAAAGCAGAGA